>NC_040096.1:1277353-1577353 GCF_003369695.1 Bos indicus x Bos taurus | reverse complement strand
GAAACAGTGGAAAGAGTGACAACTGACTTTACTTTTTGGGGCTCCAAAATCACTGCAGATGGTGAGTGCAGCCGTGAAATTAAAAGACACTTACTCCTTGGAAAGAAAGTTATGACCAACCTAGACAGCATATTAAAAAGCAGAGACATTACTTTGCTGACAAAGGTCTGTCTAGTCAAGGCTATGGTTTTTCCAGTGGTCATGTATGGATTTGAGAGTTGGACTATAAAGAAAGCAGATCACTGAAGAATTGATGCTTTTGAACTGTGGTGTTGGAGAAGACTTTTGAGAGTCCCCTGGACTGCAAGGAGATCCAACCAGTCCATCCTAAAGGAGATCAGTCCTTGGTGTTCATTGGAAGGACTGATGCTAAAGCTGAAACTCCAATACTTTGGCGACCTGTTGCAAAGAACCAACTCTTTGGAAAAGACCCTTATGCTGGGAAAGATTGAAGGCAGGAGGAGAAGGGGATGGCAGAGGATGAGATGGTTGGATGGCATCACCAACGTGATGGACATGAGTTTGAGTAGGCTCTGGGAGTTGGTAATGGCCAGAGAAGCCTGGCCTGCTGTAGTCCGTGGGGTCAAAAAAAGTTGGACACGACTGAGACACTGAATTGAACTGAATAACTATTAATAACTCAGTCAATGTCTCACTTAAGAAACTTACTGCCTGATAACAGGTCATTCTTAGATACTTTTCTCTTGGATTAGTAAAATTATCTGAGCTTAGGTTCAGCTTTACTATTCCCCAGTATGACTTTTTAATTTTAAATATTTCTCAGTGGTTCTACTCCCATTTAATAGTCTTCATTTTAAAAGTCAATGATGAGCAAATAGGTAGGAAGTGTAAAAACAGTAATAAATATGACACAAATTTGTGATGGAGAAAGAAAAAAACAGACAACTCAAGTAGCCTGTGATTTAAATCTTTAGGAATCCCTAAACACATTAGAGTGCTCCTAAGGAGATAGGTTCCAGTGGAGGGCAACTTGACCTCAAGAAGGCCAGAAAGAACAGTGACAAGGATAATATTCAACTTGTAAGTAAAACACTAAAAATAAAAAGTTTCATTTAGCTTCTATGAAAATAAAGTCATTAAAAATTTTTATTTTTAAATTTATGTCAGATAAATAGGTTATTTATATCTAAATTCAATTTTAAATTAAGTTAAATTGAATTTTAATTTCAATATAAATAACTTTTCAAACTGCATACGTGGCAACCAAGATGAAAATGAAAATTGTAGCTATTAATAATGAATTTTCTGTCTATGCTATAATCTCTATTCTTCAAATTCAAATCAGTGTATTTTCTCTATATAATTCAACATCGAGGTGTTTTCATCTGTAAGGTCAGAGGAAATATTCTAGGTTCTGTGGGTATATAAGAGAAAGGTCAAATAGAATTCAGTATCTCCAAGGGCCTTACATTCTAGGTCTTGTTTTCCAGGTGGGACAAGTACAGAACTCATGAACAAGGTGCTCAGCATCCAATTGGCAACTACTGTTAACAGGATATATGGAAATAAGCTTTCAAGAGGCTGCTCTGTGACCACTTAACATCACAGTGGAGTCAACAATCAGGAATCATCCACATTATATATGTTTTGGCTTTTGTTATTTTTTGAGTTTTTCTTGTTACTCATCTGTTGCCAAAATCTGCATGTTCCGTGTATCTTTTTCATCTAACAGCCAGATTGCTCCACCAAGTTTGAATACTGAACCTAGACACTTAGTAGCTGAGATCTATCTGCCTATCTATTCATTTCAATAGGTAGCAATATTATCTTAAAATTAAATTGTAAAAAAATCATAATTGTGGTAAACTACACGTAGTATAAACTCTACCATCTTAACTCTCTTTAAATTCACTTAAAGTTAACTTAAGTTTACTTAAGTATATTCATAGTTTTGTACAATCAATCTCTAAAATTAGTTGAATCTCTATGCACATTAAACAACAATTCTCCATTTCGCCCTCCTTCCAGCCCCTGAAAACTACCAGGGAATTTTCTTTATGAATTTAATGGTTACTTTGTATAATCAGATTCATACAGTATTTATCTTTTGGTTTATTTCACTTAGCATAGTGTCCTCAAGGTTCACCCATCTTGTGAATCAAAATTGCCTTTCTTTGAAGGCTGAATAATGCTCCCTTGATTGTGTAAACTACATTTTCATTATCCTCTCATTTGTTGATAGACACTTTTGCTGCTCTACTCTTTTGGCTATTGGGAATAATATTACAATAAACATGGGTAGACAGAGATCTCTTCAAGAGCTTGCTTTCAATTGTTTTAGATATATACAGAATTATGGAATTATAATTCTATATTAAACTTTTTTGAGTAAATGACTACTTTACTTTTATAACAATTGTACCACTTTATATTTCCACTAAGACTGCACAAAGATTCTCATTTCTCCACATCTCACCAACACGTCATTTTCTGTATATGTGTTTGCTTGATTTATAGTAGTCATTCTGATAGCCACGAGGTGGTGAGTCACTGTGGTTTGAATTTGAATCTACCTAATGACTAATTATGTTTAACATATTTTCATGTGCTTGTTGGATATTTGCATATCTTATTTGGATAACTTTTCAAGTCATTTGCATATTTCTTAATCAGGTTACTTGTTTTGATATTGTTGAATTGCAAGGGCTATTTGTATTCTAGACTAATGTCTTATCAGATATGATTTGCAGATTCCCATTCCATAGGTTGTATTTTCAGTCTATTGATTGTGCCTTTAATGCACAGGGTTTTTAATTTTGTTATACTCCAGTTCTTCAATTTTTGTTTTTGTGCATGTGCTTTTGGTATCATATCCAATAAATCATTGCCAAATCAAACATTATTAGGATTTCCCCCTATGTTTTCTTCAAGGAGTTTGATAGTTTTCAACCTTACATCTACATCTTTGATCCATTTGGAAATGATTTTGTATATGGCATAAGATCAGAGTTAACCTTTAAACTTTTGAACTTGGATAACAAATTTTTTCCATCATCTTTTTTTAAAGGCTGCCTTTCCCCAGTTAAATGGTCTTGGAAACCTTGTCAAAGATCATTTGACCATATATGCAAGGGTTTATTCCTAAACTCTCTATTCTATTCCATTAGCCCATATGACTGTCTTTATGCTAGTACCACACTCTTTTAATTATTGTGGATTTGGGATAATTTTTGGAATCAGGAAGTATGAGACCTTCGACTTTGTCCTCTTTTTGAGATCATTTTGACTATTTGGGGTCTGTTGAGATTCCATATGAATTCTAGAATGTAATGCTATTTTTTAATACTGATGAAAGTTCTCTGACCCAATCCTAGCCAGGTTCCTCTGAGCCTTCTCAATTAGACTTCATCTTGGCCTATGAAAACTACAGACTTTCCATACAAAGGATTTTGTCTATCCACCCCCCGCCCATGCACACACACATTAAAAGACTTAAACAAATATTAATCATGGTTTCTAACAGCTCAATCCCTAGGGTGACTCAAAGCTGCCAAAAATATACTGTATGTTCTAGCCCATAATTGATCCCATTTTCTTACAGTATTTACTAAAAGGAGCTTACAATTTTGGATCTTTTCTCTGTCCCTTTGAGATATATATGCATCTCTTTCTAGTCTTGGAAATCTTTGTCAAGGACCTGAACACCATTCCTTTGAAATTAAATTAGGAAGGATAGGGCTTTCATCTACAAGTCTCTGTGGGAGGATAACATCTCAACTTAAATAACTGTCAGCTTGCAAACACAGCTGACCTAATCACATTTACAGGAACCAACCCTTTGTTGTTTGTTCCCATCCCTAATTCTACTGAGCCCTTACTCACCTCCCTCTCTTTCCCCCATTCTCTCTTTAAAATGCCTGTTCACTTCTACACAAATAGAAACTGAGTTCAGTTCACAGTGGACCTCCTTCCTTATAGCAACAGTATATTATTGATTAAAATCTCTTTACTGCTACTTTGTATTTTTTGATGGGGGGAAATGCTTAGATCTCATATTTTACTTTGGAAATCTTGACATTCCAGTAAATACAATATGATAGGTTATTTGAGTTTGCAGGCTGCCTCTTGCTATTATTGGTCACAGCTTGAGGCCATCTTTTGTGTAGAGGTGTATTTTGAGAGGGGTATTGTCTATATCAGGGCAGTTTTCATTGTGTTGCTCAAAGAATGTGCCTCTAAAGAAAAGGAGAATAAAACCAAGAGCCTTAGTTAAAGACAGGTGGATAAAAAACATTTAAAATTTCCTTTTTTTTTTTTTTTTGCTATTTACATGCTGATGCCAGTGGGTTTTCATATGGAGGAATAAGACCTATGAAATACTGCTGCCTGGATTGATTTCCCAATCTTGCAATTTTCTGTGTGGCTTTGGGAGAGTTTCTTAACTTGCCTGTGCCTCTGATTTCTGGTCTGTACAATAGTAATGAGAGTTCCAATATGATATTTTGAAATTCAGAGGTGATAATCTATTGGTATTAATACTATATTTAATATCCAATATAATATATCTGTTTAGTCAAGCATGTTTCTAGGAGCTGTAAATGTTCTTACTGTGGAGCTCCTGAGTGTGAGGACTAGGTCTTAGCACACGTTCCATCTCTGGTAGGTATTAATAACTCCACAACCACACTTTGGCATACAAATTTTCTGTGTGAGCAGTCATAAATCAATTTCTCATGCCCATCTGTCTAGATGACTATTCAAAATTCCCTCCTGACTCTACATCCAGAATCAAGCAGTAACTTTTAGCCAACTGGGAGATGAATAAAGAAGGTACATTGTTCTCTGTGTTTTTTTCTTTCTGTACTGTTGCTCACCAACTTAAGACATAGTTGCCCTCAGAAAACAACAATACATATTCATTGAATATATGTGAGTGCTAACTACCGTTATTAACATATTTAATTCCCACAAATCTCAATGAGGTGGTCATTGTTGTTCTTGTCTTGGGGCATACAATGACATCATATATTCAATAACTGCCTAGCAGTCTTTAATCTAACACATGGCAAAATTGCCTCACAGTCAATCCCCAGGGTTCTTTCTTCTATTTTTTAAATCACTGGTCACATTTTAGGCTCACATTAAGATGAAAAATGAACATGAAATATGGCACTGTCTGGAATATTTCCCAGAGGCAGAAGAGGAAACTGTGAGAGACACTGCACACTGATTCCCATAAGACCTATTTCAGTTCACCTTATCAATTTGTTCCCAAGTCCAGTGCCCTCTCCATGCAGATAGGGTTGCTATGTGTATCACTGTTCCACTAGGATGTGGATCACAGAACAACAGGAGTAGTTCAGGAAAAAGAAAAGACACAGAAAAAGTCACTCAAACTTGACTCTCAACCCTTTAATATTTTCTGAATGCAAAAAAACAGAGGTTTTCATATCATGGCCATCTTGCTACAAGCCCAAGTGTGAAAGACTACCCAATAGAGATGAAGGAAACACTATGCATAAGTGGGTTGGGCCTCTTATAGGGAGCTTAATCTGCCTTTTAAACTATTTCTTATTATATGTGGCTGATAAAGTTACAAAAAAATCAAGAAGAGTTTTCTATTTATAAAGGCCAACACCATCATCTTTTTCCTTTTTTAAAGAGAAATCAAGACTTCCCTGTGGTGCAGTGGATAAGTTGGCTGTCTGCCAACGCAGGGGATAGATTTGACCCCTGGTTCAGGAGGATTCCATATGACATGGAACAACTAAGCCGGTAAACCACAACTATTGAGCCCTTGCTCTAGAGCCCAAAACTGCAACTACAATCCTGCGTACTGCAGTTACTGAAGCCCCCATGCCTAGAGCCTGTGTTATGCAACAAGAGAAGTCACAACATTGAGAACCACCTGCAACATAATAAAGAGCAGCCTCTACTTGCCACAACTTGAGAAAACCTGTGCAAAGCACCGAAGACTCAACATAGACAAAAATAAATAAAATTATATAAAAAAGAGAGACATCAGTAAGACTTATTGCTTTTGTTTCCAAAAAACCCTCCAGTTTCCTTAAATTGGGGAACCATCTTTGCCATTTGGTACATAAATGCCACATTCTATGTAGCTTGCATGAAACATAAGGTTGCTATTCATAAACAGGAAAATTAATGGTGACAGGCTCCAACATTGTGATGGTGAAGGGCAATTTTTGACCAAGATCTGACCTTTGAATTCTCTGTTTAGAGTATTGGCCCTCAGTGCCCTGAATGCAGGCACACACTTTGTAGTAAAATATATCCATAAAATATCAATACTTTTGCTCTGTTTATTGCTCACAACTCATAAATTGGAGTCAAATATTCCCCCCAGATTACTTTTTAGGTTATTAGGTCAAGGATGTCATTACTTGCAGAGCAGACATAAGATATTGAATCTCAGAGATGTACACTGTGAGGAGTAGTGTGTTCCTTTCAGCACAGTCCTCCTGGGATTCATATCATTTGCACTGAATGCCCTCAAATAAATCCTAGTCTCCTTGTTAGAGCCTTGGATGTCTTTTCTACCCTCTTCTTGATTTTGTTTCTCTTAGTGGTTTCTAATGAGGAAATCCCTGTTCATCCCATGCTGAAGAATCCCATCTACACTCTCTAGGACACTCAGCAGCCTATTCACAACAAACTATGACAGAGAGGTGTCAAAGGTTCAGTCTGAAATAGTGGGCATTGATGAATCAGCTAAATCATAGAAAGGTGGACAAATAATTGACTAAATCAAGGATTATCAAAAATGATAATCCTAAAAAGTCACAAGCATAAAACTGTTTTTAACCTTATGGTAATTGTCAAAGAGAAGTAGATAAAAGACTAGAATTCTATTTCTATATGATCAGATTACAAAAATATGTATTGCCTGTAACAGATGTATGTATGCTATGCTATGCTATGCTAAGTCACTTCAGTTGTGTCCGACTCTGTGTGACCCCATAGACGGCAGCCACCAGGCTCCCCCGTCCCTGGGATTCTCCAGGCAAGAACACTGGAGTGGGTTGCCATTTCCTTCTCCAACGCATGAAAGAGAAAAGTGAAAGCGAAGTCGTTCAGTGGTGTCCGACTCTTAGCGACCCCATGGACTGCAGCCTACCAGGCTCCTCCGTCCATGGGATTTTCCAGGCAAAATACTGGAGTAGGGTGCCACTGCCTTCTCCGGTAACAGATGTATGAACACATAATTTGAATAGAACTTTTTATGTCATTGAAAACAATTTTGCTACTCACTGAAAAAAAGGAAGAAAATTTTATATATGTATATATATATATATGTATATAATAGGCTATCTGTACAAATAACATACGGACATTTACAAAATGAGGTGGAAGTGATCACAGGCTCCAACCAATGTATACAGCTTTTGGGTAAGGATAAAAGCAAACAGCACAAAAAAAGTCATACTAGCACAATAAAAAGTGTCTGGTCTTTGCATTCAGAGTGGGAATCTTAGTTTCCCATTTACATAAATGAATGTTTTTGTGAATCTTTCACAATTAAAACAAATTAAGTCATATAACACAATATTCATAGCACTTTTAAAGCATGAGTTTCTGAGCACATTTTACTTTGTGGTTCCTGTCTCTCTCTTTTTATCTTTTTTTTTTTTTCACCAGAAGTATGTAAGAGGAAATTTCCAGAAAACACTAAAAGAGGGAAATGGCAACATTTCTGCCTTTCCTAAACAAAAAAATTCCCATTCAGTTTAGTAAAGAACAATGCTTGAGTAGATTAAAATACTTGAAAAGACTCTGAAAATGATTATGAATGTGTTTTTTAAAAGCAGCAGTGACAAGTATCCAAGACATAAAATGCAAATCTGGCTGTAGATAATGTTTATGTGAGTTAAAATAATGAGACTATATACACATGTTAAATTTCCATACCAGAAAAGCAAAAAGCAGGAACAAACACTACAAGGTAACACAGAGCAAGCAGTATGATTTCTGAACAAACATTCCTTATACAAACTCTCCAATTGGCCCCAGAGGGCAAGCAGGGAGCATCTGGCCTTGCATGTGTAGCAGACCCTGCAAAGAGGCCCCCAGCTCCACTAACTCTGATGAGGCCCTTGAAGGGAGAAAATACCAACAGTGCTTGGAGGGTCAGCTGCGCGTGAGCAGGGAGCGCTTTGGGCTGGCTTCTCCGGCTGCTACTGGCTGTTGCTGGAGCAAAGAGTGGAAATTTCCAGAGGTTCCAGAAAGCAGGGAAGGAAAAGGAGGAGGTGTGCCATGGAATAAGTCACTGAGAATGTATCATACTGAAAAAATAAAAGGGAGACATGTTGTGAGATTGCCTAAATGCACAAAGACTTTAAAGACAAAACAACAGCAATAAAGAATCTTCTATCACATCCTGGTTGAGGGCAGACGTGGGGGCAGGGAGGGAAGGGGGTTGGGAATCAGCTGTAAAAGCTTTGGGAGAAATTTTAACAGGAAACAGAAATCACGAACTTAGAGAACTATCTGCCTCATTTTTGTGTAAAGTGGTCTAGGTATGTGTATATAGAAGAACATTCTTATTTTGTGAAAATGTAGGCAGTGATGTTCTTATTTACAATCGTCTCCTTCACATGTATATAGATGTTACAGTATTAATATTGTAATAATTTTGAACAATATATAATATCATATGAGAAACGAATCGCCAGTCCAGGTTCGATGCAGGATACAGGATGCTTGGGGCTGGTGCACTGGGATGACCCAGAGGGATGGTATGGGGAGGGAGGTGGGAGGGGGGTTCAGGATTGGGAACACGTGTACACCCATGGTGGATTCATGTTGATGTATGGCAAAACCAATACAATATTGTAGAGTAATTAGCCTCTAATTAAAATAAATAAATTTAAATTGAAAAAATTTGAATCTAGGTGCATGGATATACCTGTTCATTTTACTATTGCTTTTGTTTTTCTAAAGAAAATTTCCATTTTCATTACACACTTACATTTAAAAAATCAATAAAAAAGTTGTCTCTCATACACTAAATTACACACTAAAATGGTAAGAGAACACATATATTGTGATAACTATGTAATTCCTTTCCATGTTTCCCAACTTTATGTAAAATGAATTATTTTGTAGGGAGTCTCTTTTGTGCGTGGTTGTTAACCAATCTGAAGAAGGTTCAAATTGAAGGTTAACTTGTTTCAGTTGTTATGTTCTGGTCTCATGGCAGGATATGAGTCTCTGACTTCCATCGCATTCTCTTTTATGGCCGTCTTATTCTCACACCACTATTTAAGACTGCCTAAAGAACAATGCTGCTTCTTATCTCATCTGCATCCCTTCTTTCATTCTGGGCAGTTTTTCCCTCTTAGATCAAGTAAAATCTTAGTCACAAGAGTCAGTCCTATTACAGTACCTCCTTTGATAAATATTTCCAGTTTCTTATTAGTCACTATTGTTGTTGTTGTTTGGTCACTAAGTCATGTCCAATTCTTGAGACCCATTGCACTGTAGCCCACCAGGTTTCTCTGTCATGGGATTTCTCAGGCAAGAATACTGGAGTGGGTTGCCATTTCCTCCTTCAGGGGATCTTTCTGACCCAGGACTTGAACCTGCATCTCCTGCATTGGCAGGTTGATTCTTTACTGCTGAGCCACCAGGGAAGCCCATTAGTTACTATAGCTTACCAATTTTAGGATTTTTTTCCCCCAAATTTTACCAAAACTGCTCTTAGTCTGGTGGTATGCATGACAAAGCTTTCATTTTCTGCACATGCATGAACTTGGCTAGGGATTTTCTATTTTCACAAGCTGGCACAAAAACCTATGGGAAAACTTGCAAAATGGGTGTCAACAGGAAAGGTGGCAATCACACATACAATTTTGCATCCTTATTTATTAATACATGTTTCTTGGTCATCACTCTTTATGCTACAGAGGGTAAGGATAAAATATTCATAACTCTGGATCAAAATCTTATTCAGAACATTTAGAAACAGAATGTCAAAGGATTTGTAAATTCATTTAAAGATTAATTTCTATTTTGTCTTCATTTTTGTGTGGTAGATCATATTCTAGGCTTATTAATTTAGAGAGATTCAAGGCATACAAACTCTAGGATCCATTATGGATCAGATCCATCAGAAGAGCAGCAATAGCTGAAAGGCCAAAGATGGGATTTTCCTAAAACTGACAAAGAGCACTTAGAAAACCTGCAGCTGACCTCATGCATAATGTTAAAGAATTGAAGTTTTGTTTTTAGGATTGAAACAAGGTAAAGATGTCCACTCTCACCACTGTTTTTTCACATAGATACTTTAGCTTTTTTTTTTTTTTTAACCAGATTCTTTAGCTAATTCAATAAGGAGAGAAAGAGAGGAAATGTGTTTCCACTTCAAGGGGCACAGGTTTAATCCCTGGTTGGGGAACTAAGATTCCACAGGCCATGTGACACAGTTAAAAAGAAACAAACAAAAACACTACAAATAATAACCAAAGAATAGTAATAAAATGAAACATATATGAAATCTTTATACTGAAAATTACAGAATACTAATTTAAAAACAGTTACTTCTTCTTTTTCTACCTCTAGGAATATTATTCTATGAAAAAATCAACCAAGACCAAAATAAGTGAGAAGATATATCCTGTTCAGAGAATGGAAGACTCAGCTTAACAAATAAATAGGTCTACACAAATTGATTTATAGATAAAGAAATTTCTATGAAAATCTCAGAAAACATTTTTGTAGATATGAACAGCTATATTATAAAATTTATATGGAAAGTCAAATTAAGTAAAGTAGCTAAAACAATTTTGAAAGGGAAACTGATAAAATTGGAGGAATCACATTACTTGATTTTGAGACTGTGTAGCTACAATAATCAAGGTGCTGTAAGCTTTGGTGCAAATAGAGACATATATCAATGGAACAGAAAAGAGTTTATAACTTGTTGTTCAGTCTATAAGTCATGTCCTACTCTTTGTGACCCCATGGACTGTTGCATGTCAGGTTTCTCTGTCTTCCACTATCTCCCAAAGTTTGCTCAAATTCATGTCCATTGAGTTGGTGATCTAACCATTTCATCCTCTGCAACCCCCTTCTCCTTTTGCCTCAGTCTTTCCCAGCATCAGGTTCTTTTCCAATGAATCAGCCCTTCACATCAGGTGGTCAAGTCTTCAGCTTCAGCATCAGTCCTTCTAGTGAACATTCAGGGTTAATTTCCTTTAAGACTGACTGGTTTCATCTCCTTGTAGTCCAAAGGACACTCAAAAGTCTTCTCCAGCAACACATCTGGAAAGCATCAATTCTTCAGTGCTCAGCCTTCTTTATGGACCAACTCTCACATCTGTACATAACTACTGGAAAAACCATACCTTTGACGATACAGGCTTTGTCAGCTAAGTGATGTATCTATTTTTAACACATGATGTCTAGGTTTGTCATAGTTTTCCTTCCAGGGAGCCAGAGTTGTTTAATTTAATGCCTGCACTCACTGTCCACAGTGATTTTGGAGCCCAAGAAAATAAAATCTGTCATTGCTTCCACATTTTTCCCTTCTATTTGCCATGAAGTGATGGGACCAGATGTCATGATCTTCATCTTCTTTAATACTGAGTTTTAAGCAAGTTTTTTCACTCCCTTCTTTCACCCTCATCATGTGGCTCTTTAGTTCTTCTTAACTTTCTGCCATTAGAGTGGTATCATCTGCATATCTGAGGTTGTTGATATTTCTCCTGGCAATCTTGATTCCAACTTGATATTCACGGTGTTTAGTATGATGTACTTTGCATGTAAGTTAAATAGGCATGATGACAATATGCAGTCTTGTTGTACACTTTTATCAGTTTTGAATCAGTCAGTTGTCCAATATCTAGTTCTAATTGTTGCTTCTTGACTTGCATACAGGTTTCTCAGGAGACAGGAAAGGTGGTGTGATATTCCCATCTCTTTAGGAATTTTTCAAAGTTTGTCACGACCCACACAGTCAAAGGTTTTAGAGGAGTCAAGGAAGCAGAAATACATGTTTTTCTCGAATTGCCTTGCTTTCTTTAAGATCCAACGAATATTGGCAATTTGATCTCTTGTTCCTTTGCCTCTTTGAAAGCCAGCTTGTACATCTGTAAGTTCTTGGTTCATGTACGTTGAAGCCTAGCTTGAAGGATTTTGAGCATAATCTTGCTAGCATTTGAAATCAGTGCAATTGTATGGTAGTTTGAATATTCTTTGGCATTGCCTTTCTTTGGGATTTCAGTGAAAACTGACGTTTTCCATTCCTGTGGCTACTGCTGGGTTCTGTAAATTTGCTGACATATTGATTTAGTGCAGCACTTTAACAGCATCATCTTTCAGGATTTTAAATAGCTCAGCTGGAATTCCATCACCTCCACTAACTTTGTTTGTAGTAATTTTATAGCCAAAACATAATATATAAAAGGAATTCAGTGGAGAAATATTTTTTCAAATAGATGGTGTTGGTTGTATGTTGAATACATACATGCAAAATGAATCTCAATTCATACCTCATATCTTATGCAAAAATCAACCATTTAAATTTAAAATGCTAAACTGTATAACTTTTACAGGAAAATAGGACAAAATTCACTGATTTATGGTTAGGAGATAAGATATTTGATCCGACTCCAGAAGCATGATCTAGAAAAGAAAAATATCAAAAATATCAACTTTTGGATTTCTAAATTAATAACTTTTTTTTCTGTGAAAGATAAGATTAAAAGACTGGGAAAGTCAAGCTGCAGAATGAGTGACAATATTTGCAAATCATATATGTGACTCTTGAGAGTCCCTTGGACTGCAAGGAGATCCAACTGGTCCATCCTAAAAGAGATCAGTCCTGGGTGTTCATTAGAGGGTCTGATGTTGAAGCTGAAACTCCAATACTTTGGCCACCTGATGCAAAGAGATGATTCATTTGAAAAGACCCTGATGCTGGGAAAGATTGAGGGCAGGAGGAGAAGGGGATGATAGAGGATAAGATGGTTGGATGGCACCACTGACTCAATGGACATGAGTTTGTGTGGGCTCCGGGAGTTAGTGTTGGACAGGGAGGCCTGGTGTGCTGCAGTTCATGGGGTCACAAAGAGTCAGATACGACTGAGCGACTGAACTGAACTGAACTGAACTGAATTGATATCTGACAAAGGGCTCATATCCAGACTATGTAAAGAACTGTCTAAAATAAATTTAAAAACCTCTAATTAATGGAAAAGTCTTGAACAGACATTTCACAAAAGAGAAGATAGCATACAAGTACATGACAGATATTCAACATTAATGATTAAAGAAACTCAAATTTAAGCCATTATGAGATATTATTGTACCTACTAAAATGGCTAAATATTTTAAAAAGGAAAACAAAAACAAGTGATGTGGGAATATGCAATGGTACAGCCACTCTTGTAAACAGTTTTGCAGTTTCTTATAAGGTAAAAAATACACTTACCATATGACCTATCAATGTCACCAGTGGGAATATACTCTAGAGAAATGATATAAATTTTCACACAAAAAGCTATACAAGAACATTCACAGCAGCTTTTCCTGTAATGTCCACAAACAGGAAATAACCCAAATGTATTTCACTGGATGAATTGGAAATCCAGCAATGTTATATCCGTGCAATGGAATACTATTCAGCAATATAAAGCAGTAAACTATTGATGCATACATGCTTTGGATGTATTTCAAAACATTAACTTAAGTGAAAAGAAATCAATCTCAAAAATTACATCTCATAGGATTTAATTTACATAACATTCTTGAAATTATAAAAATATAGTTATGGAGACCAGGTCAGTGGAGGAGAGGGGCTAGGGGTAGGAGAGGATGTTATTATTAGTATCATAGCACAGCATGGGAAAGATTTTTCAGGAGTGGTGATAGAAAAGTTGTGTGCTGAATGTGATTGCTGTTTCACAAATCTGTAAATATGACAAAATTTTATAAAATTATGTACAACAAATTACGCATATTAAAGAGCTTTCTTGGTGGCTCAGATGGTAAAGAATTGGCCTGCAATGCAGGAGACCTGGGTTCGATCCCTGGCTCAGGAAGACCGCCTAGAAAAGGAAATGGCAGCCCACCCCAGTATTCTTGCCTGGAGAATTCCATGGACAGAGGAGCCTGGTGGGCTACAGTTCATGGGATCACAAAGAGTGACAGGACTGAGCAACTAACACTGTCTTTATGCATATTAAAATGGATGTGATCCAAAAAATCTGTGTAGTTTTGTTAATGGTATTGTACCAAGGTCAATTTTCTGGCTTTGATAACTGTACTCTAGTTACATAAGACATTATTGCTGGGAACCTAGATGAAGAGTCCAGGAAAACTTTATTAACATTATTTTTTAAGATCTCTCAAGATACCTTACAGTTCTGTGTTGGGGGCCAGAGTGAGGTACTCTGCCCGTGGCAAAGGTCATGAGGAAGGAGGCTCAACATACACAAAGGTGGGATCGAGGATGGAAATCCTCGAGCATCTACCCCCATAACCAGAGCCTGCCTACTTTACTACTTTGTGCTCTCACCTACACCTCTGACTTTATGGGGGGCTGTCCCCCACCACCTCTTTCGGAGAAGAAGTTAACTTAGAACTCCAGTTAATAAAAACTCCTGGGTGTGACAAGAGTGTTTTAACCTACAAACTCCTCTGAAGGTTTTCTGGCCTGCCTGACAGGCTTGTCCGGCCACAGGTGATTGCTCACAGCCTCCCAACCGTGAGAGGCATGAGATGCTTTAAACCTTCTAAAAACAGGTTCCTTAGAGAAGTTAGAAAACTATTAGTATAAGTATAATGGGCTGATTAGAAATTGTATTGGTGAAGGGATTTTCATTTGTTGAGCCAATGTTTGTTGCTAAGACTCCACATCCCCTGCCCTTACATACATTAATGAATATATAGAAGAAATAAGTATTAACCTTTGATATTAATCACATTAGACCTTAGGCTAAGTAAATTCTTTCCTTAACTAAAACCCACTATACCCTCACCCTATAGGAATGTAACTTTATTTGGGTGGTGTCTGTTTTAAGAATAATCACCCCTGGAGAAATAAGTGTCCTGGTTGACTGACTGTTGTCACAAGGAGAGGGTCATAAATTGTCAGCAGGCCCCCCTGGCCAGAAGATGATGTAACACCCCTAAGACCTCTGTATACATTTGTATGAAGCACCTGACTTTGATAAAAGTCAGGACTGCTGACCCCGCGTGACTTTTGCATAACATCTCAGTGTATAAAAGTAGACCATGAAAAATAAAGAATTGGGATCAGTTTCTCGAAATACTGGTCTCCCCATGTCGCCCTCTCTCTCACTCTGGTTGAATCTCCATCTGGAGCGCTGAACCCGCCATGCTTACTAATTATGCCTGGGCTTCTAAGATCCAACCCGGGAGGCTTCAGTGTCTCCTCTCCTTCAGGAGAACGGAAGGACGCCTGCGGCCTACGTAAGTGGTGCAAACTTCTTGTCTTGAAGTTTTATTGGTCTCCCGCGTAAACCAAGCTACTCAGCCTCTTTTCTCCACTGAATTTTCCTACTGAGCTATCCTCATCCTATTACTCTTTATATCTTTGATAAAATATTTAAATAAATAGGTCACCGACGCCGTCCCCGCTTCGAATACCCTGGATCAGCCGGGGCTGGTCCCCGGCAGTTCTGTTTTGCTAAGCAGGTTCCCAGCAAGAACCAACATGTTCCTGGTGTGCTTTTTAATTTCTTAGTAACTTACTTTAAATCCCTAGTAACTAAAAATATACATTAAACAGGATAGTTTTTCTTTTTTAAAATTTAATATAAATTTAATTATTTTAATTGGAGGCTAATTACTTTAGTTTTTCATTTTAAGATTTCAACTGACAAAATGGTCTTTGATTCAACATTTTGAATCTTTGATTTGGCAAAACTGAGATTTCTTGTTTTACTCTTGAGAGCTTTGCAACTCCACAGACAAGATATTGTGAGCTAACTAATTTTTCCGGCCTCCTCTCTCCATTTATGAACATGTTTATGATTTTTCCAGGCAGAAGCAACTGAGATGTGTCTTTTTACACATGGTCAGAGCAAAAGTCAGCAGAAAAGACAATGCTTAAATGTAGTACCCCAAAAATGCATCACTGGGGGAAGGAAAATGATGCAGTAAGAAACACAGGAGAGCAAGGTACATAAAGAATTTATGCAAAATGCTTCACAATTTTATTTTTTAAAGCTCAAAATTTAGTTTGGCTAGACTATATTGTTCATGCTAATACCATAGTCCTGTTGTGAAAAAAAAGTGACTTTAAAAACTATGCTCTCAGTATTAGTCTTGCACCTCTCTCTCTCTTTTTTTCTTCTCTTCCTTAAGAATATTTTCAACAGTTTTGGGTTCATAACAAAATTGAGAGTGGGATACAGAGATTTCCCACAAATCCCCTGCCCTTCATGTGTACAGCCTTTCCCATCATCCCTGTCACTCCCCAGAGTGGTAATTTGCTACAACTGATGAAACTTAATTGAAATTCAGTCATCTGAAGTGCAGAGTTTACATTACGGTTCACTCTTGATATTGTCCATTCAGTGAGTTTGGACAATATAGTGACATGTATCCATAAATATAATATCATAGAGAGTATTCTCACTGTCCTGGAAATCCTCTGTGCTCCACGTATTTGACACTTCCCCTTTCCCCCAACTTCTGGCTTTCTTCATTTTTAATTTTACCTTGTCTAAAATGGCATATACTTGGAATCATATAGTATTTAGCTTTTTCAGATTGTCACTTTCCACTTAGATATATGCATTTATACCTCTTCCACATGTTTTTTCAAGATTTGATAGTTCATTTGTTTTTAGTGCTAGATAATATTCCATTGTCTGAAGTAATAGATATTTATGCATTTACCTACCAATGAAAGGACATCTTAGTTGCTTCCAGGTTTTTGCAATTATAAATAAAGTTGCTATGCCATCTTTGTGAAGGTGGATGTGTGAACATGAATTTTCAATTCCTTTCTATAAATACCAAGAGGCACGAGGTGATGATACGAGAGTTCGGATTGCTTTACGTCCTTATGAGCGTTTACTGTTGTCAGGATTCCAGACTTGTCTATTCTGTTTGTAGTGGGATCACAATGTTGTCTTAAGTTTCACTTATCTGATTGCATCTCTTAAATTGGTTTTCTGGATCATATATTGTGTTTTTATCTTTAAGACAAGATGTATAAATGCAAGAGACTATTAAGATAATGGATAAATAATAACAATTAATTCTATATTTCAAAAAATGTTCAAAGACCTTTTCATGAGTCATATCATGCCATAAATAGTAAAATTTACACCTCTGATTAAACATAAAATGATCCCCCCACTAAAAAGCCCTGCTACTGCTAAGTCACTTCAGTCATGTCCAACTCTGTGCGACCCCATAGACAGGAGCCCACCAGGCTCCCCTGTCCCTGGGATTCTCCAGGCAAGAACGCTGGAGTGGGTTGCCATTTCCTTCTCCAATGCATGAAAGTGAAAAGTGAAACTGAAGTCACTCAGTCGTGTCCGACTCCTTGCAACCCCATGGATTACAGCCCACCAGGCTCCTCTGCCCATGGGATTTTCCAGGCAAGAGTACTGGAGTGGGGTGCCATTGCCTTCTCCCTAAAAAGCCCTAAGTTCCTATATTAAACCCACAACTGGCAAGCATGTAAGTGAAGTAAGTGTATGTGATACACATACATGCCATCTGTCAAGAGTTGCAATGGTAATCTCCATTGCCTCCATCATTTATTTTTCTAGATTGCAGGAATATGAAGGTTTACATATTAAGGATGGTGGGGAAACACGGGACGTTGTGATTATCAGGACACTCTTGAGCTTCCATAATACTCCAGGTTTGCTTACCAGTTTTTGAACTTATAATTTTTTTTTGAAAATAAATATTTTTATTTTATGTTTTTAATATAAATTTATTTAATTGGAGGCTAATTAGTTTACAATATTGTATTGGTTTTGCCATACATCGACATGAATCCACCATGGGTGAATTTATAATTTTTAATTTATGATTCTGATAGTTCTTCAATGCTTTGTGTAGGCTTTCTCTAGTTGCAACAAATGGGAGCTACTCTTCACTGTGGTGCACTGGCTTGTCACTGTGGTGGCTTCTCTTGTTGCAGAGCACAGGAAGGCACATGTGCTTCAGTAGCTGCAGCACGTAGGGTCAGTAATTGTCACACAGAGGCCTATTTTCTCAGCAGTGTGTGGAATCTTCCTGGGTCAGGAATTGAACCTGTATCCCATGTTTTGGCAGGCAGATTCTTATTCACCTTTCCACCACGGACATCCCATGACTTGAATTATTGATGCAATAAAAATAAATCTTCATTAAGTCTCCAATAAACTAGTTTTCTTTTTCCTTTCATACCAGATTTCTTGAGTTCAGTTAGCTTACATTACCCTGGGCAGAACTTACACTAGAAACCAACACAAAAGTCTCCCAGAAAGCCTTGGCTGTTGTTCTTCCTAAATGGTACCTCTATGCTTTGCCTTTTCTCTGCTCTCATTTCTGATTTATTTTCACTCTTTGATCAGCCTACCAATCATGTTATTCTCAAGCAAACTTTATCAAAGTAGTGTAAAAGGTTAGCTAGAGGCAATAGACAGTACTGAAATAGCTGCTAAAGGAAAATGAAAGACTTACATACTCTGATTTGTGAATGAGATGATACTCCTTCAATATAAAAATATTCCTTATATTATAGCATATAACATAGCTCTACAGGATGATGTATAATATAGTAAGACATAATACAACATGGAGAATAAGTTGCTATTATGCAGTAAGATTGCAGAGATGCACACTTTGATCTGGAAGTTAAAATTCTACAAATATATTTTATATACATATAAGAACTTTAGCACAGATAAATGTACAGGGTATGCATAATCCAAAATTGCTTATTTGGGCAAAAAATTAAAATATAAATGAAAAAAATGGAAAACAAACTAAATTTTGTACATAGCCATAAAAGACTAATGGGATGATTGAGTAAACAAATTATGGCACATCTTTATGAGGAGATTACTATGCAAACATCTGAGGTAAATCAATAATGTTAACATGTGTAAGGGACAACACAACAATGAGAAGAGTTAATGCCTACACAGGGATAAAGAGGACCATGGTGTAGAGGACAAAGGTGATAGTGTTCTGATTATGTTACTTAATATTCAGTACCTATATAACCTTTCACCACTTACACTACCTACTGCATTCCTAGTGTACTCATATATGCAGTGGGTATAACACATACCTGCATTTTTAATGAGCGACAATGTTCTAATCAAATTAAAGAAGGCTAATTTCGATTTGTGCTAATATGAGGACATGGTATATCGAGTGGAAATAGAACAATTATCGTTGTGTGCTCTCTACATAAGTTTACATGTGAAAACATACAAAGAAATAAATGCATGCATATGTATTTTATAGGCATAGGTCTGAAAGAAAAGAGACATAAAAATATGGATGTTGGTGGTTAGAAATTGGAGGAGTCATAAGGTAGATGAATGTCCTTCATTATGTAACTTTTGCCCAGGTATAATTTGAACTTTTATCAACAAAAGTTCTTTCTTCAAAAATTAGAAAGTTAACACAGCAAAATAATTATGTATACAGTTATGAATATTCCATATAGGAAAAGTATAAAGCTATCAAAATAAGAGTTGAACCAGCTCTCCTATTAGGAATTTCATGTTACTGGGTTTTCCCCTGCTTTTCCTTTATCTTTTTACATGTCATTCTGTAATAATTTTTAGACTACAGGAGACCAAAGAGGTAAATTCTGAGTAATTTACAATGCACAGGAAGGAAAAGAGACCTACTCTTCTGTGTGGTGCACTGTAGAAGTGATTTCTGAAACTGAGACGCAAAAGCTTAAGCCAGGATATATCACAGATGGAACAAGGTTGGGGTGTATGTGCAACAAAATTCCCCTACCAAGGATGAACTTGTGCCATTAGCAGTGAAAACGTGGAGTCCTAACCACTGGACCGTCATTAAATTCTCCAAATTCTTAAACTGAGTAAGTCCAAGATGAGATTAAAGGGTGTTGTGTAAGAGGAGTTGTATATGGAAGAGGTTCAAATGGAAAGTCCAAGAGCTGTTTTGAAATTAATACAACAAAATGCAAATTGTTATATGTGTGTATGTTTAGTCACTCAGTTGTGTCCGACTCTTTTTGACTCCATGGCCTGTAGCCCACCATGCTCCCCTGTCCATGGAATTTTCCAGAAAAGAATACTGGACCCTGCTGTCATTTCCTCCTCCAGGGGATCTTTCCACCCCAGGGATCTAGCTCCTGTCTCTTGTATCTCCTTCATTGGCAAGCTGTGCATCATTAAATTATTAAAATTTAAATTTAAAAGGCTGGGAATAAAACCACAAAAGTTTAAAATTGGAAGCAAAACAAAGTTTGCAATAATCACAGAATTCTTAAGATGTGTGAAACTGTAAAATACAAGCCTCCTAGCTTCCCAAAGCCCCCACCTCCAACCTCCAGAGCTATTGGGGTGGATGAAAAAGTCTGCAAAACACTAAAATAAGTAATCAGTATCAAAATCTAAATTTTTGAAGAAATCCTGATTACTTAAACTAAAGTAAAATAGAAAGCACTAACATTTAAAAGGAATATCATAAATATTTACCGACTTCATATAAATATAAAAAGCGATGGATATTAAAAGCACAATTTTACATTTTCCTGAAAAAGCCAGATCCTGTATATGCTGAAAATCAGGTATCAAAATCTAGGGATCCAAACTCCCCAGAAGAAACCACCTGCCCGGCTAATTGCCATATCTACTAGCACGTATGGTACTTGGGCTCCGCGGCGCAAAAGACCCATGGGAAATTCGCAGCGAGCGCCTAAAGCGTGGACGGATCGGCAGAGGGCCAAGTGACGGATGCCAGCAGCAGACAAAACACTTCACTTAGTCTCATCTGTCACTACAGAACAGACGCAATTAGAATTAGCCCTTGAGGGTCGCCATCGTCCGGGTCAGTCACGTGACCGCCCCGCTACGATCAGCAGGACGCCTTCCTGATCCAAGCTCTTTGGTGGCCGTGCTTTGCCAGGCTCGCTGACAGTGGGTGTCCCGGCCGGGAGGGGGCCAGTGTCCAGAGACCCGGAGGGTCGTGTAGTGTTCACTTTGCACTCCTCATAAGTAAGGGGAAAAGTTTCCGCGATGCTCTTTTTCCGGAAGGCCCCCACTTTGAATTCCCGCATCCTCGCTGTCTTTCAGCAGTGTTGGAGAAGACTCTTGAGAGTCCCTTGGACTGCAAGAAGAGCCAACCAGTCCATTCTGAAGGAGATCAGCCCTGGGATTTCTTTGGAAGGAATGATGCTAAAGCTGAAACTCCAGTACTTTGGCCACCTCATGCGAAGAGTTGACTCATTGGAAAAGACTCTGATGCTGGGAGGGATTGGGGGCAGGAGGAGAAGGGGACGACAGAGGATGAGATGGCTGGATGGCTTCACTGACTCGATGGACGTGAGTCTCAGTGAACTCCGGGAGTTGGTGATGGACAGGGAGGCCTGGCGTGCTGGGATTCATGGGGTCGCAAAGAGTCGGACACGACTGAGCGACTGATCTGATCTGATCTGATACAACAAGTGTGTCTGCGTGCGTGCTCAGTCGTGTCCAACTCTTAACGACCCCATTGACTGTAGCCCGCCAGGCTCCATACAACAAGTGTGAAATATCGTAAAATAAACTCCCTTTACCATTGCTTACATTACAATGCACTTCAGGTCGTTTTGTAAAGAAAATTTTACAGCTGATAGATTGTGTAGCTGCATTCTATAGGCTGACTGAAAAGTTGAATTTAAAATGTTGAGAGAACAGGTTACAAAGTAGCACATGCCTTAAGATATTTAGGCAAATGTACAGAATCAACAAAAGCACAGTAAAAAATACTCTAAAATGTTAAAACAAAACCAAAAAACACTTTCACACTTTTCAGGGTATTCTGGTTCCCATCTTTCACTGAATATATTTTTTTATATATAATTTGGCTTAATAAAAATGAAGTTTAAATATATATTTGTACTGAAGTATATTTGATTTACAATGTGGTGTTATTTTCAGACATAAAGCGATTCAGTTATACACATAATTTTCCATTATAGGTTATTACAAGATGTCCTTGTTGTTTATCAGTTATGTGTTGTTCATCTAAAAATGATCTTTTATTTAAAAGCGACAAACTTACAGTCCATAGATAATTCAAAGATTTTAGGATTCATTTATTAAATATCATTAGATTCTTTGGCAGTACATATAAATAATCCAAAAGTGTCATAAATGTGTTTTTGAAAGAAAAAAAAATAGTAAAATGTTTTGCTAATATAGATGTTCACATTAAATTGAAGGATAATCAGAAAAGGTTTACATTTTTCTTTAACAACTAGTAATAATATTTATATATAATATAGTAAGATTACAAATAGACAAACATTTGGAAAATATTTGCTACATGTTAGGGTAGTATTCAATGTAATACTCAGATCACAGATTGGCCTAAAATTAATAAGAGGAAACAAAAACAACTTTAAACATATACTAAGTCATATAAACAGGTTGTTTTTAGAACAGAAGACAAATAAAATAAATAAACAGTACAAAATTGTATCCTCCTGCAAAACTAAAGCAACCTAACAATAGGAGCCATGTTAACTTGATTGGAGAAAAAAAATGAAGTATTAATATTCACGTTTGAGAACTGCTTATTTGATATTTACACATCTTAAGACAGCTTTTTTTGACCTGTTTCTTCTATTAATGTATTTACCAAAAGTGAAATTTATTGGGGCATAGACAAATTAAATATGAATAGATATAGGTAGGGCTTCTATTTATCACTCAGTGGTAAATAATCCACTGGTTTGGGAAGATCCCCTGGAGAAGGAAATGGCAACCCACTCCAGTATTCTTGCCTGATAAATCCCATGGACAGAGGAGCCTGGCAGGTTACAGTCCTTTCGGTCACAAAAGAGTTGGACACGACTTAGAGACTAAAGAACAACAAGATATAGATAAAAAAATATAATATGTTGTAAATTTCCCCACAAATCTGAATGTGTACACAAGTTTAAAATGTAGTATGGAATGAAATAGAGAAATACTGTGTTTAATTAAAGTTTTTTTTTTTTTTTTTAACTTGTAAGCATCTGTAATTTTTTATGTTTATGTTGACCATCTATTTTATAATTTTAAAGGTATTCTACTACTCTCTTCATTGAAGTTCTTTACCAGTGGTTCCTTGGACTCTGCTCTTTCCAGGACTCTGATCTCTCTCTTCAGAATAATCATTAACATCTTCAGCCGCTGCTGGGAGCCTGGGTTCTTAGCAATTTAATTTTATCCTGTTCTCCGTACTTCCATTTCTGGATGACAGATGGCGCTACAACGTGGATCGCTGATAATTGTTAACACTGACACCCCACACATGAATGAGTTGAATTTTAAAGAGGACCATGGAGTTGTTCTTGGGGCTCACAAATTTCCTTTGAGGATGGGATACTGAGGTAAATTTTCAGTTAGATTTCAAAGGTTTTAACAAAAGAATAGTATAGGGCAATCTCTCTGTGTTGAGAAAATGTCACAAAGCAGTCTCCAAAGAGTTTTCTCCTTATAATCCAATTTTTTCCCCCTCTCTGGGCTCAGCATTTCTCAAGAACTCCAAAGACCCAAGAACATAAAGAGTGAGTCTCTGGGAAAAAGTTTTTTTGGCACATCTTGGTCAGAATGTGCAGGAAATTGTCACACAAAGCATTAGAAAATGTACTAGAAAATTGTGAGTAGTAATAAGACAAAAACAAAGCATACATTTTAAAGTAAAGACTTTAAAGTAAAGAGATGATCAATCATTAATGAAAAAAAAAAAACTGGATTCTGAGAAAATATCCTTCAGTTCAGTCACTCAGTCGTGTCCGACTCTGTGACCCTATGAATCGCAGCACGCCAGCCCTCCCTGTCCATCACCAACTTCCGGAGTTCACTCAAACTCATGTCCATCGAGTCAGTGATGCTATCCAGCCATCTCATCCTCTGTCGTCCCCTTTTCCTCCTGCTCCCAATCCCTCCAAGCATCAGAGTCTTTTCCAATGAGTCAACTCTTTGCATGAGGTGGCCAAAGTACTGGAGTTTCAGCTTTAGCATCGTTCCTTCCAAAGAACACCCAGGACTTATCTCGTTTAGAATGGACTGGTTGGATCTCTTTGCAGTCCAAGGGACTCTCAAGAGTCTTCTCCAACACCACAGTTCAAAAGCATCAATTCTTCGGTGCTCAGCCTTCTTCACAGTCCAACTCTTACATCCATACATGACTACTGGAAAAACCATAGCCTTGACTAGACAGACCTTTGTTGGCAAAGTAATGTCTGTGCTTTTGAATATGCTCTCTAGGTTGGTCATAGCTTTCCTTCCAAGGAGTAAGCGTTTTTTAATTTCATGGCTGCAAACAGCATCTGCAGTGATTTTGGAGCCCAGAAAAATAACATCTGACACTGTTTCCACTGTTTCCCCATCTATTTGCCATGAAGTGGTGGGACCAGATGCCATGATCTTCATTTTCCGAATGTTGAGCTTTAAGCCAACCTTTTCACTCTCCTCTTTCACTTTCATCAAGAAGCTTTTTAGTTCCTCTTCACTTTCTGCCATAAGGCTTGTGTCATCTGCATATCTGAGGTTATTGATATTTCTCTCAGCAATCTTGATTCCAGCTTGTGCATCTTCCAGCCCAGCGTTTCTCATGATAGCCTCACAATTTTTAAACTATGAAAAAAATCTTGCATAAGCTACTTAATTTTAGAATCTTTCCAGGGTTATGGGTTTATAGAAGCCTCAGCCTTGTGATTGTACTAATGCATTTCTCACTTCTGGATGACCCACAAGAGCTGGTGAAAAAGAATGATTAAAAAAAAAAAAAAAACTATAAAGCTGAGTCTGACCTATGTATATATGAAAACGTAATGCATTATAAAATATTATATTTAATGCATTATAGGATATTTCAAATCAAAGAAGCAAGAACTAAAGAGTCTATTTTTGAAGAAAAATAATGTTGGAGTAAGGAAATGCTTGGAAAAAAATTGGAACATATCAAAAGGTACAGAAGTCAGCTTGAATGAGGCAGATATGGAAAAATATGTGCATCAAAATAAATAAAGCAGTATTCAGTTATCCCTTAACATAAAAAGCCATGAATCCAATCCCTTTCAGTGTGGCTAAAAATAATAAAAATCCACGAGTCCAGACTTACATACATAAATAACTTAATAAATTAACACATGAGTAAATAAGACACATATTTTATGTGGAATAAGCCTGAATCATTTATGCAGATATCCACCCCTCCCCACAAGCCAATAGAACATACCTCCTCACTTCTTAAGTGTAGGCATCTCATAGTGATGTACTTCAAAAAAGTGAAATATGAAAAGGAGTAAAAGGAATAACTTTACTATGGAAAAAGTTGACAAACATTACCTCAGGTGTTCAAGTGCTGAGTCAGATTGATAGAATGATGATAGAATTGATGCAATGGAAATTATGCTTTTCCTTGGTGATTCTTCTCCCCCAAACTTAAAGACGTGTCTAATCATGAGAAAAACATCAAATAAAGCACAATTGAAGGACACTGCACAAAATACTTGCCTGGTAGTCCTCAAAAGTGTGAAAATCATTAAAAACAAGGACATGTTGAGAAAGTTTCACAGTCTATAGGAGCCTAAGGGGACTTGGTAAGTAAAGTGGTAATGTGATTTCCTGGGAAAGATAATATATATTAGGTAAAAATTAAGGACTGAGTATAGTATGACTTTTAATTAATAATAATGTATCAATATTGGTATATGAATTATAATAAATATATTTATGCAAAATGTTAAATATAGGGGAACTGGGTATAAGACTCTCTGTAGGAGCCCTGAATAAGAATGGAGGTGCTCTCTGTACTATCTTCAAAGTTTTTCTGTAAACTTAGAACTGTTTTTTAAAAGAAATAAAGGTAATAATGGATTTGAACCCAGTAAGTAAAAGGAGAATCCATGAATCTGTACTGATAAAAACTGAATGACTGATTGAGGATGAAAGTAAAAATCTTCCTGACTTTAGGATACTCAGTTCAGTTCAGTTGCTCAGTTGTGTCTGACTCTTTGCAACCCCATGAATTACAGCACATCAGGCCTCCCTGTCCATCACCAACTCCTGGAGTTCACTGAGACTCATGTCCATCGAGTCGGTGATGCCATCCAGCCATCTCATCCTCCGTCATCCCCTTACCCTCCTGCCTCCAATCCCTCCCAGCATCAGAGTCTTTTCCAATGAGTCAACACTACGCATGAAGTGGCCAAAGTACTGTACTTCAGCTTTAGCATCATTCCCTCATAGCTAAAGAAAGAATGATAAGAAGGAATTAGAAATTCATCAGTTTGTGCTAAAACAGTCAGTAAAAGTATGATTAGGAACAGACTGTTTACATTGTCTCATAGTTTTTTATTAATTAAAAAGATCACTTGCTAATCATGGAGAAACCATCCATTTGAATCATAGTGATTGAAGTTGTCATCAACAATATTGGTAAGTACCAACATTATATATTCCCTGAAATAAAGCTTTGAGAAGGACCCAACATCCATTCAGTAACATCCTTGCTAAAAATGCATAGTATATATTGAACCACAGGGAAACACCAGACAACACAAATTAAATGGTATTTCACAAAACATTTGGCTCATACACTTCAAAAGCATAAAAATCAAGAATCTCAAAGAAACATTGGGAAATTACTCTAAATAAGATGATAACTAAAAACATAAAAATAAATGTAGATGCTCATTTTGTATATCAACTGTACTTCAATAATAAAAATAGATTGTAGACTAGATAATGGCATTCAATCAATCTTAACTTTCCTGAATTGTGGTTATATAAAAAAAGTCAGTGCTATTGGAAATGCACTCCAAAGTATATCTGTTTGCCTTATCTAACTTATTTTCAAATAGTTTGGAAATAAATTTAGTGTGTCTGTGCATGTGTGTGTGGTGCATGGGTATGTCTACATCTGGCCATGTCTATACAGAGAGTGATGAGAATGACAAACCAAATAGTGATGAAATGTAAACAAACATATGATGAATCTGGTAGTTAACATAGGAGTCCCTTGTCCTATTCTTGCAACTTTCTTTAACTATATAATTATATCACAAATAAAAATTTATCAAAATAGCTTGGTAAGATTTATTATGTCATCTCTCACAGTTGTTTAAATTAACATAGAATGACTACCTAAAATCAGTTGAGGATATCTATCAACCAGAAAGAATTATTTGTAGAGAGTGTGATTGACAAAAAATTGCCCTCTAGAATGTATAAAGGTCTTCCAAAATGATGAAGATTAGGCACATCTACCCAGTGGGGGAAAATGAGCAATTTCTATCTGACAGGAGATTCACAAAGGGTAATTAAAGTGAATTACAAAAAAAAAAAAAAAAGACAAGATGCTTAATCTCATGTAGAAAATAGGAAAATTAAAATATACTGTTTTCACCTATTAAAGTGAAAATTTACAAAAAGTTACTTTATATGGTGTGGTCAAAGGAGTAGAGAAACAAGAATTCTTTATATTGGTACTGGTAGTGCAAATGTGTGAAGTTTTAATGTTGCACATAATAGCTATGTTTAACTATTTAGAGAAAGAAGGATTAGATGAAATTCTGGAATAAGAAATAAAAAGGAAAAAAGGAAGTAAGATGAAATATCCATTTATCTATATAATGAGTACTTTAATTTTCTAGTTATTTTCATTTTCTGGTTATTTACATGCATTTTAAGATAGCTTCTGCTCTATAAAATCATAAATTTATGAAGATAATATGCAAGACTATGGAAACAATGCCAACATGGATAATAAATTTACGATTGTCATTAACTGGTATGGCTGACTAATTCCTGTTATATCTGATGAAATATTTGTGAAATGAAAGACTATTCCAAATAGTTAGAATGTTATAAACTGTTCTCAGAATATATCAGAATATATTAATAAGCAAGCTCTGATTTTCAACCCAATGGGATAAATAAACAATTAAAAAATTTTTTTCTCTTCGCTTCAGTATACCTATTTCAAAAAAAAAAAAAGATAATGTTTTGAAGGTCATCATATTATTCGTGGTTTCCCACTCTAAACATAGATACCTACCTCAGGTTCTTGATGTTGGCACTTACAGCTGAACATATCCATCTACAAACTGAATCTCCAGAATTCTGGCCAGGACAGGAATAGAGCCTGGCATGTTTTTTAAAGCCATATAAATACACTGGAGATGATCATGTGCCCTCTAACTGCCATGAATTATGGATAGATGCTGTGTTTATTTTCCATGTGGTTGGTAATATTCAGAGTGATTTTGAGTTAGAAAATTTAAAATTATCTGTCCTACATAGGGAAGGCTATAGAATAGTGAGCAATAATGGGTCATTTTATAGAACTTAACAATTCACATCTGAGCCTTCATCCTACACTAGGTGGATTTTCCTCCTCACTCCATCAAAACAAATGTTTCAAGGTTGTGGTACTCCATGCTATCAAATCTGGTGAACATTTCCCACAGTTAATCTTATTCAACCACTCATCAGGTTGAAGGGTTCACGAACTTTCTCTTTTCTAAATATCTTCCTCTCTGTTTCTGGGCCTCCATTCTCCTTGTCCACTAAACCCTCTGACTGGTCTAACTCAGTCACATTTATTGGCTTCCTCTTCTGTGTTCCTGACTCCCAAATGTTGAAGTACTTAAGCCATGGTGCTAACACCTCTATATTATCCACTTTCTCATGTGAAAAATGGCTACAATAAGTTCCATTCCCTGCATCCAAATCATTGGGCAGCCCCTGGCCATACTGAATCTGGGTTGGGTTATATGTACTGCTTTTGCCAACAGGATAACTGCAAATGTGAAACAGCCAGAGATGCAGAAAAAGTATTTGCACACAGGTCTGCCCTTCTCTTGCATTCTTAAATATCCCATAACTATGAGGAAGGCTGATCAATGATGAAAGACATATCACTGAATCATAACTGTCACCTAACCTGCCACCAAGTCAACCTTTACATATGTAAGTGAGGCCATCCTAGAACATCCAGCCTCAGCTGAGCTGACTCAGATCAGAACCATGAAGCTCTCTCTCTACACACACACACACACACACACACACACACTCATTAGGAATAATAAATATTATTGTTTAAAGCCTCAAATTTGGTAGGATATTTTGATACACACTAAAGTTAACTGATACATAAATAGGTATTTAGAAGTGTGGTAATGCTATAAACTAAAATATAAAGCATCTGGCCAAAAAAGCCAAACAACCTGATTAAAAGATTGATAGGCTGAAGGACATTTTTCCAAAAAAAGATATAAAGGTAGCCAATAGACAAATAAAAAGGTGTTCAACATCACTAATTATTAGAAAAGTGCAAATCAAAACTACTAAGAGGTATCACCTCTCACCTGTCAGAATGGCTATTGTCAAAAATGCAAGAAAGTACAGCAGATGATGTAGAGAAAAGAAAACGTGCAATGTTGGTGGAAATGTAAATTGATACAGCCAAAAAATTCAGAATAGAGCTATCATATTATCCAGCTATTCTACTTTTGAATGGAAATTCAAGAATATGAAAACATTAATTTGAAAAGACATATACTCCCCAAGAATGCATATGCTGTGTTCATCACAGCATCATTTATAGCCAAGATGGGCAAATATGGAAACAACCTAAGTACTCAAGAAATGATGAATGAATAAAGAGATGATAGATGTGATGTATGCATATATATATATATATATATATATGATAAAATATAATATATGCAGTGGAATACTACTCAGTCATAAAAAAGATGAAATCTTGCCGAATGTGAGAATATGGAGGGATCCTTAGGGTATCATGTTACATGAATTGCCAGATGGATAAAGATTAATATGATAATGTTTCACTCATGTAATACAAACCAAACAAACAAAATACCCACAAAATAAATGAATAAACCAAAGATGAATGGGAGAGGAAAACATCACCCCAGAAACCCAGAGGGTACTTGGGCTCACTGTCCTGTCTGTTCACCAGAGAGTGGACCGCATATTATGGAGAAAGACTCTAATGAGTGGAGGTGAGAACCTCAGGGAAGAGTGCAGTCAGATTCAAGTCTCATGTAAGCAAGGAGCATGTCTTTATCATGATGATCTTTTGTACTGATGTGTGCCCTGACGCGCAAACAAGAGGCTGTCTCAAAATCATGCTAACATGAGGACACAGGCATGGAAACAAAACAAAGGAACACAACAGCATAAACACAACACCCATGCTTTGGAAGACCCCGCTGAGCACATAGGACCACTGCATTTCTTCTCACCTACAGATACCCATTGGCAACAACTTATATACAGATAAATCTGAACAAAAGAGTTCCCAAGACAACACGAGTAACTGTTTTATTCTCTGGGGAAGAAAAACCTCTAGTTCTCATTCTTGCCTACATGCAAGAAGAGTATAAAAAAGCTTTGCGGCCCAGTTTGAGAAATATGACTTTTCACATCACTGCTTTCACACAAATTCAGTGCGTATTAAGTTTTTATAGCCTCTCAACCTCATAAACTCAACCCTTGCCATATTATTGCTTATTTCCATCTTTAACAATAGATCCCCCTCCATCCAACCATAAAGTTTGGACAGGCAATTCATGGGAAAATTCAGACAAAAATGTGTGATACTGAATTTAAGCCCACTTCTTAGCTAAATGACCGGAAAATGGATTTTCACCATTAGTAGTTTGTTGGGAGAAATTAGTAGTTTGTATGAGACCTTAAAAAATAAACATTCCTCCTCAACAGCTTCCCCTTCAAATTCTCACTTATGACACAGCCATAAAGGACACAGGGCTCATTAACGGAGCCATACTGCACACATTACTCAGGCATCAGAAAGACCCATTTTTGTTCAGGATTTGTTAGCCTGTCCCCTCTCTCGTCCCCTTTTCATCCCAGAATCGGCAGACAACATTTTCATTCCAGCAGGCAGGCAATGGTGGCTTTTTCAGGTTAGATTCTGGAAACCAGTTTTAGATGCAATTAAAAGTTCCTGATTATCCTTGGGTTGTTTTCACGACAAGTTCACAGCACCCTGACCCAGATTTTACCTTAGGACATGTATTAAAGTCAGGAGGAGGCCTTTTTAAACATCTGTGTACCCACTTCTGTAGTTTTAGCTTGATCGACTGAGATGCCCTGAGAATCTAGGTTTCTAACAAGTTTGCAGCAATTGCGGTGCTGTTCTGTAGAACACACTTTGGGGGCTGCCATGTAATCAAGAATGGCCAAAGTGAGAGTTTGGCTCATAGGAAATGGGGCTCAGATGCTGAGGTGAGAATTACTTGGACCTCATCACCTCGTTTGTCAATCTGCCTAAATTTCCTTCATGCAGCTGCTCTCTTTACAAAATTAAGGTTTATCCGACTCTAATCCTACTCTAGTGATCCACACAGCTTATCTCCCAGTCCTAACACCGCAATTACAGGTTGTCAGAGAACAGAAAGGCATAGTGCTTGCACAGTTCAGCTGCGGACTACTGTTGCAGTTGCTGCTGCTACTGCTGCTAAGTCGCTTCATTCGTGTCTGACTCTATGCGACCCCATACAGGGCAGCCCACCAGGCTCCCCCATCCCTGGGATTCTCCAGGCAAGAACACTGGAATGGGTTGCCACTTCCTTCTCCAGTGTGTGAAAGTGAAAAGTGAAAGTGAAGTCGCTCAGTCGCGTCGGACTCTTAGCGACCCCATGACTGCAGCCCACCAGGCTTCTCCGCCCGTGTGATTTTCCAGGCAGTACAATGCCACAAAACGAACACTTGGGGGCTGTGAGCTCCAGCAGAGGGGAGGAGCAGGAAGAGAGAATGACGACCAGCAATCCCTCACAATACCCCCGCCCAGCTCTCGAGCTTTCTGGAAGGTGCCAAACTGGCGCAGCCGCACAGCAGGCTCCGCAATGCTGTTAAGAGCAGTGCGCAAGCGCCAGGCCGCCCCCTCCCCATGGAAACTGTCCCTGCAGTGCATCAAGAGTGCGCATGCGCCTGAAACCCCCTTCACGTAAGCTCCAGACCCCTGCAGTGCAGTGAAAAGAGTGCGCAGGCGCTGGGAGGACCCCTCCCTCACAGGACTGCTAGCTGGTCTCCACCCCATCCCTTCCCACCGCCCCTTCAGGTGATTGACACTAGATGTGGCCTAAGAGATGAAGGGCCGCAGAATGGTGGTCCTAGGAGACCGGTTCCAAATACAGATGCGCCACAAAAATTATATGTTACTGCGACATAACCTGAACACCTGATCTTGTCCTTGAACGGATAGAGTTTAGAATGGAGAAGCGAGCTAACAGTGGCCTGAGGTTAGATTAATGAAATCAGAGTGCTCTGAGATTGCAATATTCAGTTCATTCTGGCTTCTTCAAAATTCTTCACCTTTGCACCCTTCAGATGGCTTGTTAGGAGCCTTCTTACTTCATCTTCATAAATCATCATCGTTGTCAGTATTTTAACCTGTACACACCTACATCAACGAGGCCCAGAGCTTCTAAATTCCACTATGTCACAGGTACAGGAAGTCAGGATAGTAGCAGAAAATAGGACCTAGCTACTCCGTGGTCCTTTTGAGGAGAGAAGAGTCAGTTTGGAACCAGAGATCTGGACCAGGCAAAGGAGAGGTAAAGAGAACCTCTCACCCCATGTCTGCCCTCCACTTTTACCTTGCCCTTTGTTTTCAGGCTAAGAAGCACATTTCCCCGATAGGCTCATGTCTAAACATTCTGGTTTCATACTGACCACATTATAGACCATCAGCATCCTGCCACAGAGTCCCAGCTAAATAAAAGTTCTTTGGGCGGCAGAGGTCTGGGCTAGCACAGCAAAGTGGTTTCTTACACCAGTTCAACAATTTCTAAGGCATAGCGTTTTTTTTTTTTTTTTTTCTGACTAATTTCAGAAAACCTCCACAGATGACCCCTTCAACTCTACCAGGGTTTCACATAACCTCCTGTTATATCTGACACAACAGCAGGAGGACAGAACATGACGTGTAGGTGAAACCTGGTTAGAATCCATTAATCTCTCACCTAGGTGACTGTCATAGTCTCTGAACTTGTTTTCCTGTTTCTCTTCTTGTCCCTCACCTTGCCAATAGTACTGCACATAGCACTGCAGAATGAGTCAGACTGTGACTCGTGTCTTTTCAAACCCCTGCAATGGCTGTTTACTGCAGTGTTTGGAACCCAAGTCCGCGGCAATGCACTGAACTGTGTGAATGGCTGTGATGACTCCTTGCCTTCGGCTGCACATCGATCACACTGCCCCCCTTGCCATTCCACTGACAAATGAGCTCCCCTGTAGGGCCTTTGCTCTCTGACTTGAATAACCCCCATTCTGCTCCTGCTCAATTAACTGTTTCCTTTCCTTCCTCTCTTCACTTAAAATTAACAGCCGAGTCCTTTCCAAACAACCCTATGCACTTCTGAAAACTTCCCTCCCCCAAACAACCTCTCTCTAGTCACCATGATAACATTTGTCTTTTTTGCCCACTGTCTTCTCCTTACCCACTAGATAATTTAATATACATTAGTTATAAATGTGTAATGTAAATTATGATTCTAAGCTTATAAAAACAAGGGTTTTGTTTTGTACACTAGAGTATTTCAAGACCCTAAGTACTCAATATACAATAGTGTCCAAAATATTTATTAAATAAATTAATATTTAGGTCTCAGGAATAAGACACAAAATGAAATGACAATTTAGGAACCGTGAGTTGAGTGGGAGAAATGAGTAAATAGCAAAACAGGAAAAAAAAAAGTGGCATAGAAAAATTCTTAGGGTCATAAACAGACTTCTCAAACCGTTATTTTGAGTTGTGAGCAGAGAGGATCATGCCAACGCAATGAAGCCCTATACGGAAGCAAGAAGCACATCCATCCACCAGAAAGACAGTTTCAGAACAGGGAGGTGTACTCTTACAGCTTGTCCTCCTGCGTCAGTAAGCCGTCTCACATGATTCTCACCATACTTGCTTCCCTAGAACAAAATGTGTACACGATTGGGCATGAAACTTGTTTTCCCTGAAAGGCCTCAGTTTCACAATGAGTAGCCTCACTTTGAATATTTTGGTCTCTATGCATCTCAATCACATAGTCTGTCTTCAGAAGTTCAATCTTGTCCCACAGCCAGGGAGAGTTTCGAGAGATTAGCTGCAGGGAATAAACTAGGAGACTGGCAGCAGTCATCATTTCCTGTTTAAGATCAGGGTGTGGCTATACTGGAGCTTCTGTTCCACCCATGTGAGCTCAGGGAAGCTTCTTCTGTGGCAGGTTTTTTTTTTTTTTTTTTTTAATATTTTGCAAACTGTGAAATATACCCACATTTAGATATAACTATCTTATTTTTTCTATGAAAAGATTAAAAATAAAGAACAAGAATATCCACTGTGTTGTAGTGGAAAAAATTAGCAATGATCTAATTATAAATAGATGGTTGATAACAAAATAAGGTCCATTTGATATTGTACATTATACAACTGATAAAAAGGATGGAAGAGTATTATATATGTAAATGTGGAAAAATGATCTGATAGTTGTAAAACCAGAACGGTTTAAAAAATAAGTTAAAAGCAGCATTTGTAATTATTCAGGCATTTTTGAATGTATTTGTATAGGCATTGACCACTTTGTAGATGTTAGTTTGTAACAGTGGTTACATTTATTAAATTAAATGAAGCAGGGGACTTGGGCATTGGTAGTTCTAGATTGTTAGAATTCTTGCAGCAACTGTTAATTTTTTTTTAAATCAAATCCCTGCCCCATTGACCTCCATCATTGCCTCCTCAGTCCCTTCTAAGTACCCTTTATGAGTCTTCTGACACTCTCCCCTCGGGTGAGCACTTCCCCCGCCCCACCTTCTGCAGTTCTTCTGTGTTTTTAGAAAGCATTTTGACTCTTACTCAGTTTTGAATGCCAGATGGCGCTGTAAACTGGTTGGTTAAGTCTATCCCAAGCAAAGATGTCTTAAATGGGAATGGGGATCATTTTAGAGCAGCAAATTCAGAGGTGTTTGGTTTTCACCCCTCTCCTTCATGGGAAGGATGGTGGTGCCCTTGTTCACAGGCAGATTTTTAAAGATTTTGGTGAGGGGGAGGACTGGGCACCCTCTTGGGGCTGAAAAAAATCTGCCCCTGGGTAGGGGCATAGGATCCTGGCATAGGATCCTACCCATCAAATGCACACATGGGACAGGATAGGCTAGAATCTACAGAAATAGCCCAAAGGGCAAGCCCAGGAGGGGTTTGCTGACAAATTTTCCATCAAAAAACAAATATACAAACAAACCCTCCATAAAAACAACAAGTAGTAAAACAAAAACCAAAAAGGCTCTTGAAGTTATAGATTTTAAATGACAAGAATGATTGATGAATTAGAAAAATATTCCCTCCAATTTTAATTATTCTGGATTTTGTTATTTCTATATATGGGAAAAATCTGCCATAAGTGGTTTTGGGGAAGAACTTTTGACTGCTGGTACCTGTAAAGGCCTCAGTTTAGAATTTTTCTAGTTAATTACTTCTGGAAAAATCATAAATACAAATGATGATTAACAGGAAAACAGTTTAAATTTGTGTTTAAGTGTACAGAGAAACATATTCAAACTAATTAGAACATACCAAACTGGATAAAATTGAAACACTAAAAATATTTTGCTACAACATTTTAACTTCATACATTTAGGGGAAAATGTAGCTAAATGAATATCTTAAATAGTTTATGAAAAAAAGTCCTAGTAGTCTGAAACCAGCGGAAGCTAATGTAAAAAAGGTGAAAAGATAAACAATAGCCTCAGAGGAGATATGTGAAACTTTCCTAAAAAGATAATTAAAAAGACTTCTACAAACTGGTAAGAGAAAAGACTGAAAAGACAGTGGGAAAGTGGGCAAATTACAAGAAAATTCAAATCACAGCAACATGGAATAGAATTAAGTGTATTTATTGGTTGTTGTTGTTGTTTTTTTTTTCCCCCTACATTGCTATTCTAAGATAATGTACCCAAACATAAATGTCTTCCCTGAAGTCAACAGTGAATATTTGCCAGGGATCAGGGTCACAGGTAAGTGGAAATTCTGGAAGCAAATAATGATAACAGAGAATAAGCAAATAATTTTATTTTCTAAATATTTTATTATTTTGTGTGATTTTGAAAATTTTTTTTCCAACTAGAAAGTTTGGCTCATATTCATTTACTTGTCATCTTTAACATATTTGAACTTTCTTTACTAACATTAATTTTAAAAATTTCTATCTTAACCCTTTTTCCTTTTGTAAAAATTATTTTTTTATTGAAGGATAATTGTTTTACAGAATTTTGTTGTTTTCTGTCAAACCTAAACATGAATCTACCATAGGTATACATATATCCCCTCCCTTTTGAACCTCCATCCCTTCTCCCTCCCCATCCCATCCCTCTAGGCTTATACAGAGCCCCTGTTTGAGCTTCTTGAGCAACTGAAGGATAACTGCTTCACAATATTGGTTTGATTTCTGCCATAAATCTAATTGATTTAGCCATAGGTGTACATATGACACCTCCATCTTTTTTTTTCTTTTTTTTTCAAAATTATTTTTAATTGCTTTACAGAAATTTGTTTTCTGTCAGACATGAAACATGAATCAACCAGAGGTATATATATATATCCCTTCCCTTTTGAATCTCACTCCCAATCGCACGCCTGTAGTTTGATACAGAGGCCCTGTTTGAGTTTCCTGAGCCACAGAGCAAATTCCCATTGGCTACCTATTTTACACATGGTAATGTAAGTTTCCACATTACTCTCTCCTACATCTCACCCTATCCTCCCCTCTCCCCATGTCCATAAGCCTATTCTCTGTGTCTATTTCTCCATTACTGCCCTATAAATAAATTCTTCAGTATCATTTTTCTAGATTCTGTACATATGCATTAGTATAAAATATTTATCTTTCTCTTTCTGACTTGCTTCACTCGGTATAATAGGCTCTAGGTTCATCCACCTCGTTAGAACTGACTCAAATGTGTTCTTTTTCAGGGCTGAGTAATACTCAATTGTGTATATACACCACTACTTTTTTATCCATTCATCTGTCGATGGACAACTTGGTTGCTTCCATGTTCTAGCTAATGTAAATAGTGCTGCAATGAAAATTGGGATACATGTGTCTCTTTCAATTTTGGTTTCATCAGGTATATGCCTAGGAGTGGGATTGCTGGGTCATATGGTGGTTTTATTTCTGGTTTTTTAAGGAATCTCCATACTGACTTCCATAGTGGTTGTATCAATTTACATTTGCACCAACAGTGCAAGAGTGTTCCCTTTTCTCTACACTCTCTCCAGAATTTATTGTGTGTAGACTTTTTGATGATGGCCATTCTGACCACTGTGAGGTGATATCTCACTGTAGTTTTGATTTGAATTTCTCTAAATGAGCGATGTTGAGCATTTTTTCATGTGTTTTTTAGCCATCCATATGTCTTCTTTGAAGAAATGTCTGTTTAAGTCTTTTTCTCAATTTTTGATTGGTTGTTTGTTTTTCTGATATTGAGTTGTATGAGCTGCTTATATATTTTAGAAGTTAATCCTTTGAAGTTGCTTCCTTTGCTATTATTTTCTCACATTCTGAGGGTTGTTGTTTCACCTTACTTATAGTTTCCTTTGCTGTGCAAAAGCTTTTAAGTTTAATCAGGTCCCACTTATTTACTTTTGTTTTTATTTCCATTGCATTAGGAGGTGGGTCATAGAGGATTTTGCTTTGATTCGTGTCATTGAGTGTTCTGCCTATGTTTTCCTGTAAGAGTTTTATTTTTTACATGTAGCTGTCCAGTTTTCCCAGCACCATTTATTGCAGAGGCTGTCTTTGCTCCATTGTATATTCTTGCCTCCTTTGTCAAAAATAAGGTGAGTTTATCTCTGGGCTTTCTATCTTGTTCCATTGGTCTATATTTCTGTTTTTGTGCAAGTGCCATACCTTCTTGATGACTGTAGCTTTGTAGTATAATCTGAAGTCAGGAAGCTTGATTCCTCCAGCTCCATTCTTCTTTGTCAAGACTGCTTTGGTTCTTTGGGGTCTTTTGTGTTTCCATGTGAATTGTGAATTTTTTGTTCTAGTTCTGTGAAAAATGCCATTGGTAATTTGATAGGCATCACATTGAATCTGTAGATTGCATTTGGTAGTATAGTCATTTTGATAATATTGATTCTTCTTACCCAGGAACATGGAATATCTCCCCATCTGTTTATGTAATCTTTGATGTCTTTCATCAGTGTCATAATATCCTGTGTACAGTTCTTTTTTCTCCTTAGGTAAGTTTATTCCTAGATATTTTATTCGTTTTGTTGCAATGGTAAATAGGATTGATTCATCAATTTCCCTGATTTTTTACTGTTAGAAGAAAGCTGAGGGCCGAAGAATTGATGCTTTTGAACTGTGGTGTTGGAGAAGACTCTTGAGAGTCCCTTGGACTGCAAGGAGATCCAACCAGTCCATTCTGAAGGAGATCAGCCCTGGGATTTCTTTGGAAGGAATGATGCTAAAGCTGAAACTCCAGTACTTTGGCCACCTCATGCGAAGAGTTGACTCATTGGAAAAGACTCTGATGCTGGGAGGGTTTGGGGGCAGGAGGAGAAGGGGATGACAGAGGATGAGATGGCTGGATGGCATCACTGACTCGATGGACGTAAGTCTGAGTGAACTCCGGGAGTTGGTGATGGACAGGGAGGCCTGGCGTGCTGCAATTCATGGGGTCGCAAAGATTTGGACACGACTGAGCGACTGAACTGAACTGAACTGAACACCTAAAGCAACTAGAAAAGGAAGAAATGAAGAACCCCAGGGTTAGTAGAAGGGAAGAAATCTTAAAAATTAGGGCAGAAATAAATGCAAAAGAAACAAAGGAGACCATAGCAAAAATCAACAAAGCCAAAATCTGGTTCTTTGAAAGGATAAATAAAATTGACAAACCATTAGCCGGACTCATCAAGAAACAGAGGGAGAAAAATCAAATCAATAAAATTAGAAATGAAAATGGAGAGATCACAACAGCCAACACACAAATACAAAGGATCATAAGAGACTACTATCAGCAATGGACAACGTGGAAGAAATGGACAAATTCTTAGAAAAGTACAACTTTCCAAAACTGAACCAAGAAGAAATAGAAAATCTTAACAGACCCATCACAAGCACGGAAATTGGAACTGTAATCAGAAATCTTCCAACAAACAAAAGCCCAGGACCAGACGGCTTCACAGCTGAATTCTACCAAATATTTAGAGAAGAGCTAACACCTATCCTACTCAAACTCTTCCAGAAAATTGCAGAGGAAGTTAAACTTCCAAACTCATTATATGAATCCACTATCACCCTAATACCAAAACCTGACAAAGATGCAAAAATCCTCAACAAAAAAACCTGACAAAGATGCAAAAGTCCTCAACAAAATTTTAGCAAACAGAATTCAACAATAGATTAAAAAGCTCATACACCATGATCAAGTCGGCTCTATTTTAGGGATGCAAGGATATTTCAATATAGGCAAATCAATCAATGTGATTGCCACCATATTAACAAATTGAAAGTTAAAAACATATGATAATCTCAGTTGATGCAGAAAAAGCCCTTGACAAAGTTCAGCACCCATGTATGATTAAAACTCTTCAAAAAAATGGGCATGGAAGGAACCTACCTCAACATAGGAAAGGCCATATGTGATAAGTCTACAGCAAACATTATTCTCAATGGTTAAAAACTGAAAGCATTCCCCTTAAGTTCAGGAACAAGAAAATGGTGTCCACTTTCAACACTATTATTAAACATAGTTTTGGAAGTCCTAGCTACAGCAACCAGAGAAGAAAAAGAAATAAAAAGAATCCAGATCAGAAAAGAAGAAGTAATGCCCTCACTGTTTGCAGATGACATGATACTGTACATAGAAAACACTAAAGATACTATGAGAAAATTACTAGAGCTAATCCATGAATGTAGCAAAGTTGTAGGATACAAAATCAATACACAGAAATCACTTGCATGTCTCAGTTCAGTTCAGTTCAATTCAGTTGCTCAGTCATGTCCGAATCTTTGCGACCCCATGAATTGCAGCACGCCAGGCCTCCCTGTCCATCACCAACTCCCGGAGTTCACTCAGACTTACGTCCATCGAGTCAGTGATGCCATCCAGCCATCTCATCCTCTGTCGTCCCCTTCTTCTCCTGCCCCCAATCTCTCCCAGCATCAGAGTCTTTTCCAATGAGTCAACTCTTCGCATGAGGTGGCCAAAGTACTGGAGTTTCAGCTTCAGCATCATTCCTTCCAAAGAAATCCCAGGGCTGATCTCTTTCAAAATGGACTGGTTGGATCTCCTTGCACTCCAAGGGACTCTCAAGAGTCTTCTCCAATACCACAGTTCAAAAGCATCAATTCTTCGGTGCTCAGCTTTCCTCACATCCATGCATGACCACAGGAAAAACCATAGCCTTGAATAGACAGACCTTTGTTGGCAAAGTAATGTCTCTGCTTTTGAATATGCTATCTAGGTTGGTCATAACTTTCCTGCCAAGGAGTAAGCGTCTTTTAATTTCATGGCTGCAGTCACCATCTGCAGTGATTTTGGAGCCCCAAAATATAAAGTCTGACACTGTTTCCACTGTTTTCCCATCTATTTCCCATGAAGTGATGGGACCGGATGCCATGATCTTCGTTTTCTGAATGTTGAGCTTTAAGCCAACTTTTTCACTCTCCAAGGAGTTAGGTTATTTATTTGACTTTTTTCTTGTTTCTTGAGGTATGCCTGTATTGCTATGAACTTCCCCCTTAGCACCATTTTTACAGTGTCCCATAGGTTTTGGGCTGTTGTGTTTTCATTTTCATTCGTTTCTATGCATATTTTGATTTCTTTTTTTGTTTTCTTCTGTGATTTGTTGGTTATTCAGCCTCCATATGTTGGAATTTTAAATAGTTTTTCTCTTATAATTGAGATCTAATCTTACTGCATTGTGGTCAGAAGAGATGCTTGGAATGATTTCTATTTTTTTGAATTTACCAAGGCTAGATTTATGGCCCAGGATGTGATCTATCCTGCAAAAGGTTCCGTGTGCGCTTGAGAAAAATGTCAAATTCATTGTTTTCTGGTGAAATGTCCTATAGATATCAATTAGGTCTAACTGGTCAATGGTATCATTTAAAGTTTGTGTTTCTTTGTTAATTTTCTGTTTAGTTGATCTATCCATAGGTGTGAGTGGGGTATTAAAGTCTCCCACTATTATTGTGTTATTGTTAATTTCCCCTTTCATACTTGTTAGCATTTGTCTTACATATTGTGGTGCTCCTATGTTGGGTGCATATATATTTATAATTGTATCTTCTTCTTGGATTGATCCTTTGATCATTATGTAGTGTCCTTCTTTATCTCTTTTCACAGCCTTTGTTTTAAAGTCTATTATATTTTATATGAGTATTGCTACTCCTGCTTTCTTTTGATGTTTATTTGCATGTAATATCTTTTTCCAGCCCTTCACTTTCAGTCTGAATGTGTCCCCTGTTTTGAAGTGGGTCTCTTGTAGACAACATATATAGGGGTCTTGTTTTTGTATCCATTCAGCCAGTCTTGTCTTTTGGTTGGGGCATTCAACCCATTTACGTTTAAGGTAATTATTGATAAGTATGACCCCATTGCCATTTGTGTCTCCTGTCTAGAGAATATCCTTTAGCATTTGTTGGAGAGTTGGTTTGGTGGTGCTGAATTCTCTTAGCTTTTGCTTGTCTGTAAAGCTTTTGATTTCTCCTTCATATTTAAATGAGATCCTTGCTGGGTACAGTAATCTGGGCTGTAGGTTATTTTCTTTCATCACTTTAAGTATGTCTTGCCATTCCCTCCTGGCCTGAAGAGTTTCTATTGAAAGATCAGCTGTTATCCTTATGGGAATCCCCTTGGGTGTTATTTGTTGTTTATCCCTTGCGGCTTTTAATATTTGTTTTTTGTGTTCTGTCTTTGTTAATTTGATTAATATGTGTCTTGGGGTGTTTCGCCTTGGGTTTATCCTGTTTGGTACTCTCTGGGTTTCTTGGACCTGGGTCATTATTTCCTTTCCCATTTTAGGTAAGTTTTCAACTATTATCTCCTCAAATATTTTCTCATAGTCTTTCTTTTTGTCTTCTTCTGGGACTCCTATTATTAGAATGTTAGAGCATTTAATAATGTCCTGGAGGTCTCTGAGATTGTCCTCATTTCTTTTAATTCATTTTTCTTTCTTCCTCTCTGATTCATTTATTTCTATCATTCTACCTTCTGTTTCACTAATCCTATCTTCTGCCTCCGTTATTCTACTATTTGTTGCCTCTAGAGTGTTTTTGATCTCATTTATTGCATTATTCATTATATATTGACTCTTTTTTATTTCTTCTAGGTCCTTGTTAAATCTTTCTTGCATCTTCTCAATCCTTGTCTCCAGGCTATTTATCTGTGATTCCATTTTGATTTCAAGATTTTGTATCATTTTCACTATCATTATTCAGTATTCTTTATCAGGTAGATTCCCTATCTCTTCCTCTTTTGTTTGGTTTGGTGGGCATTTATCCTGTTCCTTCACCTGCTGGATATTCCTCTGTGTCTTCATCTTGTTTATATTGCTGAGTTTGGGGTGGCTTTTCTTCTGTATTCTGGCAGTTTGTGGAATTCTCTTTATTATGGAGTTTCCTTGCTGTGGGTGGGGTTGTGTGGGTGGCTTGTCAAGGTTTCTTGGTTAGGGAAGCTTGTGTCGGTGTTCTAGTGGGTGGAGCTGGATTTCTTCTCTGTGCAATGAAGTATCTAGTAATGAGTTATGAGATGTCAGTGGGTTTGGAGTTACTTTGGGCAGCCTGTATATTGAAGCTCAGGGCTGTGTTCCTGTGTTGCTGGAGAATTTGTGTGGTATGTCTTGCTCTGGAACTTATTGGCCCTTGGGTGATGCTTGATTTCAGTGTAGATATGGAGGGGTTTGATGAGTTCCTGTCGATTAATGTTCCCTGGTGTCAGGTGTTCTCTGATATTCTCAGGATTTGGACTTAAGCCTCTTGCTTCTTGTTTTCAGTCTTATTTTTACAGTATTCTCAAGACTTCTCCTTTTATACAGCACCATTGATAAAACATCTAGGTTAAAGATGAAAAGTTTCTCCACAGTGCGGGACACCCAGAGAGGTTCACAGTTACATGGAGAAGAGAAGAGGGAGGAGGGAGTTAGAAGTGACCCGAATGAGATGAGGTGGAATCAAAAAAGGAGAGAGCAAGTTCGCCAGTAATCAATTCCTTATGTGCTCTCTACAGTCTGGACAGTTCAGAGATGTTCATGGAGTTATACAGAGAAGAGAAGAGGGAGGAAGGAGACAGAGGTGGCCAGGAGAATAAAAGGGGGGAATGAAAAGGAGAGAGACAGATCCAGCCAGTAATCAGTTCCCTAAGTATTCTCCACTGTCTGGAACACACAGAAATTCAGAGAGTTGGGTAGAGAAGAGAAGGGGGAGGGAGGAGACAGAGTCAACCTGGTGGAGAAAAATGAGAGTCCAAAGGGGGAGAGAGCAGTCAAGCCAGTAATCTCATCCCAAGTAAAAATGGGTACTGAATATTGGGTTCTTAAAGTTACAAAATTGATAACAAATACCAAAAGTCAAAGATTAAAATTCTAGAGTAGAGGTTGGATTTTCAAAAATACAATATTAAAGAAAAGAAGAAGAAGAAGAAGAAGAAAAAAAGTCACAAAAGTTATAATATATATATATATATATATATATATATATATATATATATATATGATGTTTGCTTTAAAAATAGCCTTTTTTTGAAAAGTAATAGTAGGTTATAAAAATGAAAATTAAAGGAGTAAGAGAGGACTTAAAAATTAAAAAAAAAAGTTAAAAAAATGAATGATCGTAAAAATAGTAAAAATATATCTAGTAGTTTCTCTGGTGTTGTTGTGGGTATTGTGGGGTCAGTTCATTTTCAGATAGTTCCTTGGTCCAGCTTATATTTCTCAAGATCTATTGGCCCCCTCCCATGCAGTCGGTACTAATGACAGGGTTAGTTATCTATTTCACCTGTCACTTCCAAGGTGGTTCCCTCTGTTTTAGCTTCTTCTGTTTGCTGGTCTCTTCAGTGTCTGATTTCCTCCCTGACACAAAGAGGGTGGTGGTGGACACTTTCTTTTAGGCTCACTTGTTCAGTCGCACTGTGGGGAGGGAGGGACGCTGCAAACAAATAACACTGGTGTGTGCTTGCAGTGTCTCAGCCACACTGGGCCTGCCGTGACTCATGGCGCGTGCACCTTCCCTGCCCACAATGCTCAGACTCTAGGTTGCTCTGCTGATAACCTTCCGAAGCCGGCCCTGGGCTGCATGCACCTCCCGGGTCTAAGCCTCTCAGGTTCAGACACCTAGTTAGTCCTCAGAGGCGCAGACTCCATTGGGGCTGCGTTTTGTGCCCTTCCCATCTTTGAGCAGGTCGGGTGATGAGGTGTTTGGCGAGCGCGGTCACTGTGGCTTATCACCTTTCCCGTCCCTGCCACTCGGTTTTCTGGGTGTACAACCGGTGCACCTTCTCAGGTAGATGATGACTGTCCAGAACCCCAAGAAGTCTTAGTTAGCAAAGAAGCCTACTTGCATTTAGGTAGATAATATCTTTCTGGGTCTGGGATTGCCCCCTTCTGGCTCTGGCTGCCTGTCACTGGAGGGGGATGGTCTGAAGCCGGCTAGTTCTGGTCAGCCCTTTGTTCTGTGAGTGGGCCTGGCGGTGTCTTAGGGCCTTTCACGTGGTAACTATCCCACAGTCTGGTTTGCTAGCCCAAGTTAGTTCACTCTGATTAGCTTCCGGGCATTCAGTCCCGATCTTTACTCTAGGCAATGCAGCCCGCGCCTCCCTGCCCAGCCCCTGCTTGCTAGTGGCGGGTGAAGGCGTCTGTGCTGCTTCTCCACTGGGGGAATTACCACTGGGCTCATAATCTGTTGGTTTTAATTATTTAATTATTTGTCCTCCCTATTATGTTGCCCTCTGTGCTTCCAAAGCTTGCCACAGACTCACCAGTGAGAGTGTTTCCTGGTGTTTGGAAACTTCTCTCTTTTTAAGACTCCCTTCCTGGGATGGAGCTCCGTCCCTACCTCTTTTGTCTCTTTTTTTTGTCTTTTATATTTTTCCTACCTCCTTTTGAAGAGAATGGGCTGCTTCTCTGGGTGCCTGATATCCTCTGACAGCATTCAGAAGTTGTTTTGTGGAATTTACTCAGTGTTTAAATGTTCTTTTGATGAATTTGTGGGGGAGAAAGTGTTTCCCAATCCTATTCCTCCACCAACTTAGGACCACCTCCTGATTTCAACTTTCCAAATTTACTGAGATTTGATTTGTGACCCAAGATGCAGTCTGTCCTGGAGAATGTTCCATATGCACTTGAGAAGAAGGTGTAGTCTTCTGTATTTGGAGGGAATGTCTGGAAGATATGTGAGATTCATCACATCTAATGTTTCATTTAAGACTTGTGTTTCCTTGTTATTTTTATTTGTTTGTTTTGTTTTGATGATCTATCCATTGGTGTGAGTGGGGTGTTAAAGTCTCCTACTATTATTGTGTCACTGACAGTGTCTCTATTTATGTTGTTAGTGTTTGTCTTATGTATTGAGGTGTCTTATGTATTGGGTGCATAGATATTTACAATTGTTATGTTTTCCTCTTGGATTGATCCCTGGATCATTATGTAGTGTCCTTCCTTATCTCTTGTAATCTTCTTTATTTTAAGGTCTATTATTTTCTGATATGAGAATTGTTACTACAGCTTTCTTTTGCTTTACATTTGCATGGAATATATTTTTCCATCCTCTCACTTTCAGTCTGTATGTGTCTTGAAGTCTTAAGCGGGTTTCTTGTAGACAGCATATATATGGGCCTTGTTTTTGTATCCATTTAGGCAGTCTGTGTCTTTTTGATGAAGCATTTAATACATTTACATTTAAAGTAATTATTGGTATATATGTTCCTATCGCCATTTTCTTAATAGTTTGGGGTTTGATTTTGTGGATCTTTTAATTTTCTTGTATTTCTGGACTATACAAGTCCCTTTAACATTTATTGTAAAGCTGGTTTGGTGGTACTGAATTCTCTTAACTTTTGCTTGTCTGAAAAGCTTTTTATTTCTCCATCATTTTTGAATGAGATCCTTGCTGGGTACAGTAATCTTGGCTGTAGATTTTTTTTTTCATTTCAGCATTTTAAATATATCCTGCCATTCCCTTCTGGCCTGCAGAGTTTCTACTGAAAGACCAGCTTTTAAACGTATGGGGTTTTCCTTGTATGTTACTTGCTGCTTTTTCTTTGCTGCTTTTGATATTCTTTATTTGTGTTTAATCTCTGTTAGCTTAATTAGTATGTGTCTTGGCATGTTGCTCCTTGGGTTTATCCTGTATGGGACTCTTTGCACCTCTTGGACTTGATTTACTATTTCCGTTTCCATGTTGGGGAAATTTTCAACTACAATCTCTTCAAAAATTTTCTCATACCCCTTCTTTTTCTCTTCGTCTTCTGGGACCCCTATAATTAGAATGTTAGTGTGTTTGATATTGTCCCAGAGGTCTCTGAGACTATCCTCAGTTCGTTTCATTAACTTTATTCTGCTCTTCAGAAATTATTTTCCACCATTTTATCTTCCAGCTCACTGATTCTTCTGCTTCAGACAGTCTGCTATTGATTCCTTCTAGAGTATTTTTAATTTTAGTGATTGTGTTGTTTTTCTCTGTATGTTTATTTTTTAATTCTCCTAGGTCTTTGTTAATTGATTCTAGCATTTTCTCCATTCTGCTGTCAACGTTTTGATCATCTTTACTATCATTATTCTGAATTCTTTTTCAGGTAGTTTGCCTATTTCCTCTTCATTTACTTGGACTTCTGTGTTTCTAGTTTGTTCCTTCATTTGTGCAGTGTTTCTCTGCCTTTTCACTTTTTTCTTTTTTAACTTATTCTGTTTGAGGTTTCCTTTTCCAGGCTTTAAGGTTGAATTCTTTCTTTCTTTTTGTGTCTGCCCTCCTGAGGTTGGTTCAGTGGTTTGTGTAAGCTTCAAATAGGGTGAGATTTGTGCTGAGTTTGTTTGTTTGTTTTACCTCTGATGGGCATGGCTGAGTGAGGTTGTAATCCTGTATGCTGATGATTGGGTTTGTATTTTTATTTTGTTTGTAGTTTGGATGAGGCATCCTGCACAGGGTGCTACTGGTGGCTGGGAGGTGCTGGATCTTGTATTCAAGTCATTTCCTTTGTGTGAGTGCTCACTATTTGGTATTCCCTAGGGTTAGTTTTCTGGTAGTCTGGGGTCTTGGAGTCAGTTCTCCCACTTTCAAGAGGCTCTTTAGTTCCTCTTTACTTTCGACCATTAAAGTGGCATCATCTTCATATCTGAGGAGTTATTTCTCCCAGCAATCTTGATTCTGGCTTGTGAGTTTTCCAGCCCAGCATTGCACATGATATCCTCTGCATATAATTTACATAAGCAGGGTGACAATTTACAGCTTTGACAAACTCCTTTTTTCAATTTTGTACCAGTCCATTTTCCATGCCCAGTTCTCACTGTTGCTTCTTGTCCTGCGTACAGGTTTCTCAGGAGACAGTTAAGGTGAACTGGTATCCTCATCTCTTTAGGAATTTTGCAGTTTGTTGTAATCCACCCAGTCAAAGGCTTTAGCATAGTCAATGTAGCAGAAGTAGATTTTTTTTGTTTTTGGCATTCCATTGCTTTTTCTGAGAGCTTCCCTGGATCACACAGTAAAGAATCTGCCTGCAACTTGGGCGATCTGGGTTTGATCCCTGGGTTGGGAAGATACTCTGGAAAAAGGAATGGCAACCCACTTCAGGATTTTTGCCTGGAGGATCCTATAGACAGAGGGGCCTGATGAGCTACAGTCCATTGTGTTGCAAAGAGTCAGAAATGACTGCGTAACTAACACTTGCTGTTTGTATGATCCAATGGATGTTGATAAATTTATCTCTGGTTTCTCTGCATTTTTCTAAACCCAGCTTGTACATCTGGCAGTTTTCAGTTCACATACTGCTGAAGCATAGCTTGAAGGATTTTGAGCATAATCTTGTTAGCATGTAAAATAAGTTCAATTGTACAGTAATTTGAACATTCTCTGGCATTACCTTTTTTTGAGATTGGAATGAAAACTTATCTTTCCAGCCCTGTGGCCAAGGCTGAGTTTTCTAAATTTACTGGCATATTTAATGCATCACTTTCACAGCATCATCTTTTAGGACTTGAAATAGCTCAATTCGAATTCCATCAACTCCACTAGCTTTTTTCATAGTAATGCTTCCTAAGGCCCACTTGACTTCACACTCCAGGGTGTCTGGCTCTAGGGGAGTGACCATACCATAGTGGTTATCCGGGTCATTAATACCTATATTGTACAGTTCTTCTGTGTATTCTTGCCACCTCTTCTTAATCTCTTCTGCTTTTTTTAGGTCCTTACTGCTTCTGTCCTTAAAATAATGTAATATTTTAAAAGGTTTATTATTTCAAATCTATAAAATAAACATTTAAATAAAAATATAAGAGGAAATATAAAAGCAACTCTCTGAAATCACTGCAGAGTAATCAGAAAAGGCAGATACTGAAGGGGAGCTGAACCTTGGTGCTGGGTGAGTTTCCATTGTTTTATGACTTTAAGCCTGAAGGCAGCCCCAAGTCCTTACCCTTGAAGGGAAACTAAAATTTCAATGGAAAAACTAGAAAAGCAGTATTACCGGCATGAAAAACCAAAGGATACAGTTTGTGGCAGTCACATGCCCTAGAATATGAGAAGTTCTCACACACACACAAAAAAAGACTTAGAAGGAAGCTGAAATCTGCTTCTACACTCTGCTCAAATCCTGGATTATCCCTGAGATAGGCACAGATGGCAGACTACAAGCAACCCAGTTGGTGGGACATTAGTTACCACCAGCAACAAGTTTGTAGTTGTTGTTTCAGCAAATTAACTGCCTGATTTGAAATTGTATTCAGGAAAATATCACAATCAAGATTGTTTATAAAATATCATTCAAAATGTCTAGGACATAATCCAAAATTATTCAAAATAAGAAGGAACAGGAAAATGTGATGCATGCTCAAAAGCAAAGACAATAAACAGAGAACCAAAAAACCGTGGTTGAGCATATGATTGCTGAAATGATTAAGAAATTACTGGTCACAGTAATAACAAAAATACATAGGATTGGCTTCAGATAATTTGAAAGATGAAGCAGCACTTCAGAAAGCTTTGCTGTTGTAACATCACCTTTGCTATTGTAAGCCCCACTTCCCATTCAGGGTTTTTGATTTCCATAAGCCTAGGCCAGCTGGGGGATCTGATGGAATAAATAAGACATAATAATGCATGGTGCTTCTCAGGTGGTACTAGTGGTAAAGAACCCGCCTGCCAATGTAGGAGACATAAGAGATGCAGGTTCCATCCCTGGGTTGGGAATATCCCCTGGAGGAGGACATGAAACCCACTCCAGTATTCTTGTCTGGAGAATCCCAAAGACAGGGGAGCCTGGCAGGATACTGTCCATATCATTGAACAGAGTCAGACATGACTGAAGTGACTAGCACGCAATATTGCAGGAAGCATCTAGATAGAAGCTAAAATGTTTGAAGTTGACACTGTCTGAAAAAAAATGAGTGTCCATTCCTGTATCTGGTGATAAAATTGGGGCTAAGTAGGTGGTTATTGGGTGAATTGAGGGAAATAAAGAAGGGAGCTTTCTATGCTAGGAGGTGTCTTAGTCAAGTATTTATTTTCTTGATACAGCATTGAGGATCTTACTTGCACCCTTGATGGGGTTCCTTTCTGATGTCTGGGGGCAAGGCAATAGAAGGTGATGAAGCTTGCATGTATGCACATGCATATCTGTCCATATGTGTGTGTGTGTTTGCTGGCCCATCCCTTTGGCCTAAATTCATGGCTCCTAAGTAAGTTTTTATTTGTCTGCCTCATGTTTTAGTTTGCCTTTTGTTGGTGGTGGTAGTGGTGGTGCACTTGCTTTTGGTTTTAAGGAAAGCACAGAAAACTATACACTATAAGTGTAAGTTCAGTAATTTTTTCACAAGGTGAACAACATACCTGTGCATCTAGCACTTAGATCCAGAAAAACAACATTAGTAGTATCTCTTAGAAGCTCCCTATGGCCCCTCCCTGTTGTGCTACTGTCCTGCCATAAAGTGTTTTTAATGTACCACAAGCGAAGATATATCCTGTCACAGCTGGAGAGGAATTGCCCTGCCATCATTTGGTGGACACCCTGACCATCTCATCCCAAAATAGAAGGGATATTGTAGTAACAGAGAGCAAAAAATATTGGATCCCTATAATCATGGGAAGCAAGTGCAGCAGCCTCTTTCATAAAATGATTGCATGATTAGAAGAAGGTTGAATTAACTGAACAACAGAAGGATAACTGGTCATCTCCATTCCTCCCTGACCAGAGGGTCAAATTAGCTGGGACATGGACAGCCCAGGGATGGGAAGGATGGCAGGTGGGTGTCAAACTTGGTCCGGTTTTTATTGCAACTGTCTGAGGAAATCTGGCTTTTAGAGCCATATTCCTGCAGGTTCCCTACCCCTTCAGGAAACCTCATATCAGGTTTCTAGAAAGTGTGTTGCCAAGGAGAGCAGAAGATACCAGCCCCCCGCCCACAGTTTCCATGATGCAATGCAGGTGTACCCCCCTGCCTGCTCAAGGATGGTGGGGAGGGAGTTGGGGGAGGGGGTCCAGAGGTGGAGTGTTGCATCTGCTGTTTTCTCCCCTGCCTGCCTTCTACCCCTCCTTTGAGCTCATGGTGGCTAATTCATTTTCTGGTTCTTGCTGTTAGCAGACAAAATGTGGCTCCTATACTAATTACCACCAGTATGCTCATCAGAAGCCTGACTGGATTTAACTGAATTAGGGCTTTCACATTTGCTTAGAAGGGAACTTAGCGAAAGGCTTACCAGGGAAAAAAGAAAAGAAGCTAGGGTCTACCAAGTGGTGGATGGTGAGCCTAGAGGGGAATAAAGGACAAAATTTAAAAAAACAGCAGAGTCATGAAAAGTGCAGGAAAAAAGAGTGAAAAAGGCCTGGTCAGAAAGGTATGAAAGACCAGGAGCCTGCAAGGGAGTGAGTAGGAGAGGATTAGGCTCCTGGGTGGGTGGAGCTACCGCACAGTCAAGTTCTGTGAGCAGTACATAAGCCCCTTAGGCAAAAAAAAAAAAAAAAAAAGAAAGAAATGCACTATCTATAAACATTAAATGCTGGAGAGTGTGTGGAGGAAAGGGAACCCACTCTTGGTGGAGATGTAAATTGATACAACCACTAGGGAGAACAGTATGGAGATTTATTTTTAAAACGTAGGAAGAAAACTACCATATGACCCGGCAATCCAACTACTGGGCATATACTCTGAGAAAACCACAATTCTAAAAGACATATGTACCCCAGTGCTTATGGAAGCACTATCTACAATAGCCAGGACATGGAAGCATCTAGATGTCCACTGACAGATGAATGAATAAAGAAGTTGTGGCACATTTACTTAGCTATAAAAGTGGGATATTACTTAGCTATAAAAATTAAGTGAACTTGAGTCAGTTCTATTGAAGTTTACAAACCTAGAGTATATCATACAGAGAAAAGTAAGTCAGAAAGGGAAAAATAAATATTGTGTATTAATGTACATATACAGAATCTAGAAAAACAGTACTGATGAAATTACTTGCAGGACAGCAATAAAAAAAAAAAAAAAGATACAGAGAACAGAGTTGTGGACACAGTGAGAGAAAGAGGGTGGCATGGATTGAGAGAGGAGAGAGTAGAACTGAAAATTCACATTACCATATGTAAAATAGACAGCCAGGGGGAATTTGCTGTATGATGCCAGGAGCTTGACCTGGTACTCTGTGACAACTTGGAAGGATGGGATGTGGTGGGAGGTTGGAAGGAGATTCAAGAGGGAGGAGACATAAGTATACCTATGACTGATTCATGTTGACATGTGACAGAAACTAATACAACATTGTAAAACAATTATATTCCAATTAAAAATAAGGTAATTAAAAAATAAACATGAAAGTAATGGAAGCTTTAGCAAAAATCTTTGGGAGGAGGAATAAGAACAAAAATCCCTTAGAAAAAAATGAAAAGTGAGCAATCCAAGACCATATGTAGGGACGCTTTCTCTCTCCTCTTGGTACCCCTCACCCCTGAGAGCACCCAAGAATATAATTTCCAAATCAAATTCCTCAAAGAAACATATGATCCCCAGCAAACATTCTCTACTATCAGTGATGTCAAGGGTACACATCAATAACCTCCAATGCACTTCAGTGGCTTTAAAAGACACACCACCTCAGACTATATTTCTGCCTTGGCTGGGGCCAAAGGTGAGCTTCATCAAGGGATAGGTCCAGCTGGGAGTCTAAAAAGCAGCAAGGCCCTGAAGTAGATAACTCTATGTGTGAGTGGTCTGGAGACTCCAGAGAACCATGGACAGCTAATGATAACATAATTCTCAAACTCACATTTGTAAAATATTTAGTCAAGAGTTGATTGGTGAGGGTGTGCATGAAACTATTCTATGGTAGAAGAAAGTGCATCTCAATCTCTATTGTTGAATAGGAGGAATGTGCCATAGATTTTGAAAATTATGTGACATTATACTTGATTAGAGGACTGGAATGGGTGAATTTAACTCAGCTGACCATTATATCTACTATTGTGGGCAGGAATCCCTTAGAAGAAATAGAGTAGCCACCATGGTCAAGAAAAGACCCGAAATGCAGTATTGGATGCAACCTCAAAAATGACAGAATGAACTCTGTTCGTTTTTAAGGCAAACCATTCAATATCACGGTAATCCAAGCCTATGCCCCAACCAGTAACGCTGAAGAAGCTGAAGTTCAACGGTTCCGTGAAGACCTACAAGACCTTTTAGAACTAAAACCCCCCAAAATACGTCCTTTTCATTATAGGGGACTGGAATGCAAAAGTAGGAAGTCAAGAAACACCTGGAGTAACAGGCAAATTTGGCCTCAGTGTACAGAATGAAGCAGGGCAAAGGCTAATAGAGTTGTGCCAAGAGAACACACTGGTCATAACAAACATTCTCGTCCAACAACACAAAAGAAGACTCTAGACATGGACATCACCAAATGGTCAATACCAAAATCAGATTGATTTTATCCTTTGCAGCCAAAGATGGAGAAGCTCTATAAAGTCAGCAAAAACAAGACTGGGAGCTGCCTGTGGCTCAGATCATGAAGTTCTAATTGCCAAATTCAGACTTAAATTGAAGAAAGTGGAGAAACCACTAGATCATTCAGGTATGATCTAAATTAAATCCCTTATGATTATACAGTGGAAGTGAGAAATAGATTTAAGGGATTAGATCTGATAGAGTGCCTGATGAACTATGGACAGAGGTTTGTGACATTGTACAGGAGACAGGGATCAGGATCATCCCCATAGAAAAGAAATGCAAAGAAGCAAAATGGCTGTCTGAGGAAGCCTTATAAATAGCTGTGAAAAGAAGAGAAGTGAAAAGCAAAGGAGAAAAGGAAAGATATAAGCATCTGAATGCAGAGTTCCAAAGAACAGCAAGAAGAGATAAGAAAACCTTCCTCAGTGATCAGTGCAAAGAAATAGAGGAAAATAACAGAATGCGAATGACTAGAGATGTCCTCAAGAAAATTAGAGGCACCAAGGGAACATTTCATGCAAAGATGGGCTTGATAAAGGACAGAAACGGTATGGACGTAAGAGAAGCAGAAGATAATAAGAAGAGGTGGCAAAAATACACAGAAGAACTGTACAGAAAAGAGCTTCACAACCCAGATAATCACGATGGTGTGATTGCTCACCTAGAGCTAGACATTCTGGAATGTGAAGTCAAGTGGGCCTTAGAAAGCATCACTATGAACAAAGCTAGTGGAGGTGATGGAATTCCAGTTGAACCATTTAAAATCTTGGAAGATGATGCTGTGAAAGTGCTGCACTCAATATGCCAGAAAATTTGGAAAATTCAGCAGTGGCCACAGGGCTTTAAAAGGTCAGTTTTCATTCCAATCCCAAAGAAAGGCAATGTCAAAGAATGCTCAAATTACCTCACAGTTGCACTCATCTCACACGCTAGTAAAGTAATGCTCAAAATTTTCCAAGCCAGGCTTCAGCAGTACATGAACCGTGAACCTTCAGATATTCAAGCTGGTTTTAGAAAAGGCAGAGGAACCAGAGATCAAATTGCCAACATCTGCTGGATCATCAAAAAAGCAAGAAGGTTCCGGAAAAAAACATCTATTTTTGTTTTATTGACTATGCCAAAGCCTTTGACTGTGTGGATCACAATAAACTGTGGACAATTCTAAAAGAGATGGGAATACCAGACCATCTGACCTGCTTCTTAAGAAATCTGTATGCAGGTCAGGAAGCAACAGTTAGAACTGGACATAGAACAACAGACTGGTTCCAAATAGGAAAAGGAGTACAACAAGGCTGTATATTGTCACCGTGCTTATTTAACTTATATGCAGAGTACATAATGAGAAATGCTGGGCTGGAAGAAGCACACACTGGAATCAAGATTGCCGGGAGAAATATCAATAACCTTAGATATGCAGATGAGACCACCCTTATGGCAGAAAGTGCAGAGGAACTAAAAAGCCTCTTGATGAAAGTAAAAGGGGAGACTGAAAAAGTTGGCTTAAAGCTCAACATTCAGAAAACGAAGATCATGGCATCTGGTCCCATCACTTCATGGGAAATAGATGGGGAAACAGTGTCAGACTTTCTTTTTTTGGGCTCCAAAATCACTGCAGATGGTGACTGCAGCCATGAAATTAAAAGATGCTTACTCCTTGGAAAGAAAGTTATGACCGACCAAGATAGCATATTGAAAAGCACATACATTACTTTGCCAACAAAAGTCTGTCTAGTCAAGGCTATGGTTTTTCCTGTGGTCATGTATGGATGTGAGTTGGACTTTGAAGAAAGCTGAGTGCTGCAGAATTGATGCTTTTGAATTGTGGTGTTGGAGAAGTACTGTTGAGAGTCCCTTGGCCTGCAAGTAGATCCAAGCAGTCCATCCTAAAGGAGATCAGTCCTGGGTGTTCATTGTAAGGATTGATGTTGAAGCTGAATCTCTAATCCTTTGGACACCTCATGTGAAGAGCTGACTCATTGGAAAAGACCCTGATGCTGGGAGGGATTGAGGGCAGGAGGAGAAGGGGACGACCGAGGATGAGATGGCTGAATGGCATCACCGACTCAATGGATATGAGTTTGAGTGAACTCCGGGAGTTGGTGATGGACAGGGAAGCCTGGCATGCTGTGATTCATGGGGTTGCAAAGTGTCGGACACGAATGAGCAACTGAACTGAACAGAACTGATACTTGATTAAAAATATTCCTTTCCCATTGGAAACTGGAACAAATGTTCCAATATCAACAACTTGTTTGTGACCCACTTGAACCACCTACAGGTAAGGGGAATAAAATGTTTCTCATTTATTTGCTATCATTATTTTTAATCTCCTCACAGTGCTTTCCAGGAGATTTTTAAACATAAAACTTCTTCATAGAGGTGAACAAAATGGCAGATGAGTTGGTGTACGTGGAGTACATCTCTCGATGGATACATCAGGAATGCACCTTCAGGCACAGAAGTGCATGCAGAACATCAGCTGAGAGTGGACAGGAGTACGTGATGGATGCAACAGCATATGCAAAACCACACAAAAAAGAACTCAAATCAAGCCCTAAGGCTTTGGAGCGGGAGCACTGACTCCAAGACCCCAGACTACAGGAAAATTAATCCTAGGGAGTATCAAATAGTGAAAACTCACACAAAGGAAACAACTTGAATACAAGATCCAGCATGCCTAGCCACTAGTAGCACTCTGTGCAGGATGCCTCATCCAAACTACAAACAAAATAAAAATACAAACCCAATCATCAGCATACAGGATTACAACCTCACTCAGCCATGCCCATCAGAGGTAAAACAAACAAAAAAACAAACTCAGCACAAATCTCACCCTATTTGAAGCTTACACAAACCACTGAACCAACCTCAGGAGGGCAGACACAAAAAAGAAAGAAAGAATTCAACCTTAAAGCCTGGAAAAGGAAACCTCAAACAGAATAAGTTAAAAAAGAAAAAAGTGAAAAGGCAGAGAAACACTGCGCAAATGAAGGAACAAACTAAAAACACAGAAGTCTAAGTAAATGAAGAGGAAATAGGCAAACTACCTGAAAAAGAATTCAGAATAATGATAGTAAAGATGATCAAAACGTTGACAGCAGAATGGAGAAAATGCTAGAATCAATTAACAAAGACCTAGGAGAATTAAAAAATAAACATACAGAGAAAAACAACACAATCACTAAAATTAAAAATACTCTAGAAGGAATCAATAGCAGACTGTCTGAAGCAGAAGAATCAGTGAGCTGGAAGATAAAATGGTGGAAAATAATTTCTGAAGAGCAGAATAAAGTTAATGAAACGAACTGAGGATAGTCTCAGAGACCTCTGGGACAATATCAAACACACTAACATTCTAATTATAGGGGTCCCAGAAGACGAAGAGAAAAAGAAGGGGTATGAGAAAATTTTTGAAGATTGTAGTTGAAAATTTCCCCAACATGGAAACGGAAATAGTAAATCAAGTCCAAGAGGTGCAAAGAGTCCCATACAGGATAAACCCAAGGAGCAACATGCCAAGACACATACTAATTAAGCTAACAGAGATTAAACACAAATAAAGAATATCAAAAGCAGCAAAGAAAAAGCAACAAGGAAAACCCCATACGTTTAAAAGCTGGTCTTTCAGTAGAAACTCTGCAGGCCAGAAGGGAATGGCAGGATATATTTAAAATGCTGAAATGAAAAAAAAAAAAAAATCTACAGCCAAGATTACTGTACCCAGCAAGGATCTCATTCAAAAATGATGGAGAAATAAAAAGCTTTTCAGACAAGCAAAAGTTAAGAGAATTCAGTACCACCAAACCAACTTTACAATAAATGTTAAAGGGACTTGTATAGTCCAGAAATACAAGAAAATAAAAATATCTACAAAATCAAACCCCAAACTATTAAGAAAATGGCGATAGGAACATATATACCAATAACTACTTTAAATGTAAATGGATTAAATGCTCCATCAAAAAGACATAGACTGCCTGAATGGATACAAAAACAAGGCCCATATATATGCTGTCTACAAGAAACCCGCTTAAGACCTCAAGACACATACAGACTGAAAGTGAGAGGATGGAAAAATATATTCCATGCAAATGTAAAGCAAAAGAAAGCTGTAGTAACAATTCTCATATCAGAAAAAATAGACCTTAAAGTAAAGAATATTACAAGAGATAAGGAAGGATACTACATAATGATCAAGGGATCAATCCAAGAGGAAGACATAACAATTGTGAATATCTATGCACCCAATATATAAGACACCTCAATACATAAGACACCTCAATACATAAGACAAACACTAACAGACATAAATGGAGACACTGTCAGTAACATAATAATAGTAGGAGACTTTAACACTCCACTCACACCAATGGATGGATCATCAAAACAAAACAAACAAACAAAAATAACAAGGAAACACAAGTTTTAATGAAACATTAGATGTGATGAATCTCACTGATATCTTCCAGACATTCCCTCCAAATGCAGAAGACTACACCTTCTTCTCAAGTGCATATGGAACATTCTACAGGACAGACTGGATCTTGGGTCACAAATCAAACCTCAGTAAATTTTGAAAAATTGAAATCATATCAGGCATCTTTTCTGACCACAATACTAAGAGACTAGATATCAATTACAAGAAAAAATGCTGTAAAAAACACTAACACATGGAGATTAAACAATATGTTCCTAAATAACCAACAGGCTACTGAAGAAATCAAAAGGGAAACCAAAAACTTCCTAGAAACCAGTGACAAGGAAAACATGCCAACTCAAAAGCTACGGGATGCAGCAAAAGCAGTTCTAAGAGGAAGGTTTAAAGTAATACCATGCTGCCTCAGGAAACAAGAAAAACATCAAATAGACAACCTAATTTTACACCCAAAACAACTGGGAAAAGAAGAACAAAATACTCACCAAAATTAGCAGAAGGAAAGAAATCATAAAGATTAGAGCAGATATAAATTAAAAAGAAATAAAAAAACAGTAATAAAGATTAATAAATCTAAAAGAAAGATTAAAAAAAATGCAAACCTTTAGCCAGACTCATCAGGAAAAAAAGAAGAATCAAGTCAACAGAATTGGAAAGGAAAAAGGAGAGGCTACAACAGACAAGGCATAAATGCAAAGGATTATAAGAGACTATTATAAACAACTATAGGGCCATAAAATAGATAACTGGAAGAAATGGACAGATTCTTATAAAAGTTAAACCTTCCAAGACTGAACCAGAAGGAAATAGAAATTATGAAAGACCCAATTAGAAGCACTAAAATTGAAGCTCTGATCAAAAATCTCCCTAAAAACAGAAGCCCAGGACCAGATGGCTTCACAGGAGAATTCTATCAAACATTTAGAGAAGAGTTAATGCCTAGCCTTCTAAAACTCTTTCAAAACACTGCAGAGGAAAGAACACTCCCAAACTCATTCTATGAGGCCACCATCACCCTGATACCAAAAACCAAAGAAAACACACAAAAAAGAAGACTACAGGCCAATATCCCTGATGAACATAGATGCAAAAATCCTCAACAAAATTTTATCAAAAAGAATTCAACAACAGATTAAAAAGCTCATACACCATGATCAAGTCAGCTCTATTCCGGGGATGCAATGATATTTCAATATAGGCAAATCAATCAATGTGATTGACACCATATTAACAAATTGAAAGTTAAAAACATATGATAATCTCAATAGACGCAGAAAAAGCCTTTGACAAAGTTCAGCACCCGTGTATGATTAAAACTCTTCAAAAAAATGGGCATAGAAGGAACCTACCTCAACATAGGAAAGGCCATATATGATAGACAAGTCTATAGCAAACATTATTCTCAATAGTTAAAAACTGAAAGCATTCCCTTTAAGTTCAGGAACAAGAAAATGGTGTCCAGTTTCACCACTATCATTTAACATAGTTATGGAAATCCTAGCTACAGCAATCAGAGAAGAAAAAGAAATAAAAAGAATCCAGATCAGAAAAGAAGAAGTAACGCTCTCACTGTTTGCAGATGACATGATACTGTACCTAGAAAACGCTAAAGATACTATGAGAAAATTACTAGAGCTAATCCATGAATGTAGCAAAGTTGTAGGATACAAAATCAATACACAGAAATCACTTGCATGTCTCAGTTCAGTTCATTTCAGTCACTCAGTTGTGTCCGACTCTTTGCAACCCCATGAATTGCAGCACTCCAGGCCTCCCTGTCCATCACCAACTCCCAGAGTTCACTCAGACTCACGTCCATCGCGTCAGTGATGCCATCCAGCCATCTCATCCTCTATACCATACACAAAATTAAACTCAAAATGGATTAAAGAGAACATAGGCAAAACACTCTGACATAAATCACAGCAGGATCTTATATGACCCACCTCCAAGAATACTGGTAATAAAAGCAAAAATGAACACATGGGACCTAATTAAAATTAAAAGCTTCTGCACAACAAAGGAAACTATAAGCAAGGTGATAAGACAGCCTTCAGAATGGGAGAAAATGATAGCAAATGAAGCAACTGACAACTAATCTCAAAAATATACAAGCAACTCCTACAGCTCAATTCCAGAAAAATAAACGACCCAATCAAAAAATGAGCCAAAGAACTAAATAGGCATTTCTCCAAAGAAGACATACAGATGGCTAACAAACACAGGAAAAGATGCTCAACATCACTCATTATCAGAGAAATGCAAATCAAAACCACTATGAGGTACCATTTCACGCTAGTCAGAATGGCTGCGATACAAAAGTCTACAAGCAATAAGTGCTGGAGAGGGTGTGGAGAAAATGGAACCCTCCTACACTGTTGGTGGGAATGCAAACCAGTATAGCCACTATGGAGAACAGTGTGGAGATTCCTTAAAAAACTGGAAATAGAACTGCCTTATGACCCAGCAATTCCACTGCTGGGCATACACACTGTGGAAACCAGAATTGAAAGAGACACGTGTACCCCAGTGTTCATCGCAGCACTGTTTTTAATAGCCAGGACATAGAAGCAACCTAGATGTCCATCAGCAGATGAATGGATAAGAAAGCTGTGATACATATACTCAGCCATTAAAAAGAATACATTTGAATCAGTTTTAATGAGGTGGATGAAACTGGAGTCAATTATACAGAGTGAAGTAAGCCAGAAAGAAAAACACCAACACAGTATAATAATACATATATATGGAATTTAGAAAGATGGTAACGATAACCCTGTATGCAAGACAGTAAAAGAGACACAGATGTATAGAACAGTCTTTTGGACTCTGTGGGAGAGGGAGAGGGTGGGATGATTTGGGAGAATGGCATTGAAACATGTATAACATCATATAAGAAATGAATCGCCAGTCGCGGTTTGATGCAGGATACAGGATGCTGGGGGCTGGTGCACTGGGATGACCCAGAGGGATGGTACGGGGATGGAGGTGGGAGGGGGGTTCAAGATGGGGAACAAGTGTACACCCGTGGTGGATTCATGTTGATGTATGGCAAAACCAATACAATATTGCAAAGTAATTAGCCTCCAATTAAAATAAATAAATTTAAATTTAAAAAAAAAGTATTGATGCTTTGAAACTGTTGTGCTGCAGAAGACTCCTGAGAGTTTCATGGACAGCAAAGAGATCAAACATGTCAATCCTAAAGGAAACCAACCCTGAATATTCATTGGAAGGACTGATGATGAAGCTGAAGCTCCAGTATTTTTTGGCCAACTGATATTAAGAGCTGACTGATTGGAAATGACCCTGATGCTGGGAAAGATTGAAGGCAAGAAGAGGATGACAGAGATGAGATGGTTGGATGGTATCACTGACTCAATGGACATGAGAAGCCTTGTGTGCTGCAGTTCATGGGAATCATAAAGAGTTGGACATGACATAGCTATTGAACAACAACAAATATAATAATTATTAATATAATAATATTGAAGGTAGGAGAAGGGGATGACAGAGGTTGAGATGGTTGTATGACGTTACTAACTTAATGGATATGCGTTTGAGCAAGCTATAGCAGTTGGTGATGCACAGGGAAGCCTGGTGTGCTGCAGTCCATAGGGTTGCTAAGAGTTGGACACGACTGAGTGACTGAACTGATTAATGTAATATGCATGAACCATATCATCAATGTAGCACTATTTGTATTAATATATGTTAATTCATAATTGATATGAGCTGTAAAATATTTGTGTATATATTTATATTTAAATATTTGAAACTAGATGTGTTTAGTTTTCGCTGTCTACAGAAGACTTAATCCAACTGGAGATACTTGGCCACGTCCTGAAACAGAATGCCAAGTTGGTGTCCTCCGAACATGACAGCAAAAGCTCATGAACTGCTACACACTCCAGAGTTATATTTGTTCAGATCAGTCAGACAAAAATATTTCTGTGAATACATGTCAGGGCATTCTACATAAAGATCCCAGACAATTGCATAAGTTTTAGTGTGGGATATGAGAACAAGGGACAGAAAGACTGGTGAGGAGGCACAAAGGTTTATAAAACCAAAGTAGTGCCCCTGGTACAGCCAACTAGAAGAAGAAAATAGGAGAAATGGATAATCTGGGGAGGAGCACGAAGAATGTGTGGATTCAGAGCATCCTCCCACACAGAGGGTGTCTACTCACCTTCCCCACTCATACCTTCTCTTTCATCCCTGTGGTCTGAGGAATGAATCTGCAGATACACATGACTGTCCATTCTTGTCAAGAAGAAACTGTATTTTCCTTTGCTTCAATAAAAAAATATAATGCAACACATCCTCCAAACTGTATTCTCAGCTTTGGGCAGGACCCCTCTCAGGGAGCTGGGGACCTGGAATGAGGAAGGCTGTAGACAGGAAGCATGGTTTTGTTCTTCTTTGCATTCAGCCTTCATAAAGCATCTAATCTCTCCAATTGCTGACCTCAATCATCACTAAAATGCAACATCAATTCTATTCAAGGCTAGATCATGGAAAATTTTGTTTTCATTTCACTTGTTATGAATTTTCTTTCCACAATACCTTAGCTCTTGTGATGTCTTCTTTCCTTTTTCATTAAACATCTTTCATCATAATATGCAATGTGTTTTCCATTCAACTGGCAGCTTCTCTAAGGATGCTATCTGCATAGGTGGCCTCTATAACTAGTTCACACATAAGGACAGGTAGGGGGCAAGAGTTTGATGTGAAGCCATGCTCATATTTGATGAGGACCTATTAGACAGGTAGAGACTGAGGATGGGTTCTATGTCTTGAGTGGACAAAAGTGGTCCCAAAGTGGTCATCATGAATGTTCTGGAATAACAACTGGCCTTGTGTGCAAACTCTAGAAGCATCTTAAGAACATATCAGAACCCCTTATATCTGATATATTTTTAAGCCACGTTGTAACATTGTAATAATTTCCCCCAAATTGCAACTTAGAATCTACTCAAATTTTTTACATAAAATCATGAATTAATATTTGAGGATCAGATCATTAATTAATATTCCCCATTAATAAGCAATATTCTCTAGTTCTAGAAGTCTGAATAGAGAAATATAGCTAGCAGTATATACAACCCTTAGAAATGTAATATTTTCCTGCCTCAAAAATCTTCCTGAAATCATGTGAAACTTGAAGTGTCATCACAGCTCAAAGTTTTATCATGAGACGGTCACTCAATACCTACTTCAGGATCTGCCAACACTGGTATCCAACACTAATACTCCCCACATATTATGTAGCCAGAACTGCTGGTTGTTGCATAAGATGAACTCTATGAACCTTATTATCTCAGTTCCTAGTGTCAGGACATAGATAAGGAGAAAAGCAGCTGACAGGGAGCACTACTTATATTTCTCAGATCTGGGAAAAGCTTCCTAAGATACATCTGTTTACTTAATTTTTGTCTTTATGAAGGCATTACTCACCTCCAAGGTCTTAACTCATTTTTAGCTACATTCTAGGCTCCCCCAGCACTTTCTAAGCCATAAAAGTATTGAGGTCAGAGCAAGAATCAAACCAAGGAAATCTGTATCCCAATAAAATAATAGTCTCCAGTAGTAACCCAATAAAATAGCACTGCCGCATAATTAAATCTGTGTAGGTCATCAGTGTGGAAAGTGGGTCATATAAATGAAGCTGTAATGAATTTGATCTTGTACCTTTACAAAAGGAAGTTAGCTAATCAGTCACAATCAGTTTAATGGAGGGATGGGCAGGTAGGAAGGATGGGTAGTGGAAACTCTCCATACCTCTCAATCCATCTCTTTTCTTACTCCCAATACAGCTTCTATCAATACAGAGGTGCAGGTGTTGGCAGTGCACCCAGATTGTTCTGCGACAATGCACTTGATCCTGGTAGATCTTCTGCTCTCGTCCTTACCCTGTAAATAACTGACAACAGCTTTGTTGCCAGGAATAAAGCATATCCTTGCACACCCTAAAATTGAATAAAGTAGGGAAAACATCTAGACCATTCAGGTATGATCTAAATCAAATCCCTTACAATTATGCACTGGAAGTGACAAATAGATTCAAGGGATTAGATCTAATCGATAGAGTACCTGAAAACTATGAATGGAGGTTCGTAACATTGTTTAGGAGGCAGTGACTAAAACCATCCCCAAGATGAGGAAATGCAAAAAGGCAAAGTGGTTGCATGAAGAGGCCTTAAAATAGCTGAGAAATGAAAAGAAGCTAAAGACAGAGGAGGAAAGGATATATATATATATATGCTGCTACTGCTGCTAAGTCGCTTCAGTCGTGTCCGAGTCTGTGCGACCCCATAGACGGCAGCCCACGAGGCTCCCCTGTCCCTGGGATTCTCCAGGCAAGAACACTGGAGTGGGTTGCCATTTCCTTCTCCAATGCATAAAAGTGAAAAGTGAAAGTAAAGTCTCTGAGTTTTGTCCTACTCTTAGCGACCCCACGGACTGCGGCCCACCAGGCTCCTCCATCCATGGGATTTTCCAGGCAAGAGTGCTGGAGTGGGGTGCCATTACCTTCTCATTGTATATATACATACATACATACACACACACACACACACACACACACACACATATGTGTGTGTATATGTATATATATACACACACACACGTATACATACATCTGAATGCAGAGTTCCAAAGAATGGCAAGGAGAGATAAGAAAGGCATCCTAAATGATCAGTGCAAAGAAATAGAGTAAAACAATAGAATGGGAAAGGCTAGAGATCTCTTTAAGAAAATTAGAGATACCAAGGGAGCATTTAATGTGAAAATGGGCACAATAAAGGATAGAAACGGCATGGACCTAACAGAAGCAGAAGATATTAAGAAGAGGTGGCCAAAACACAGAAAAAGTAAACAAAAAACTCTAATAACTTAGATAACCATGAAGGTGTTATAACTCACCTAGAGCCAGAAATCCAGGAGTGGAAAATCAAGTGGGCCTTAGGAAGCATCACTATGAACAAAGCTAGTGAGGGTAATGGAATTCCAGCTGAGCTATTCCAGTCCTAAAATATGATGCTGTGAAAGTGCTGCCCAAATATACCAGCAAATTAAAAAAAAAAAACTCAGCAGTGGCCACAGGACTGGAAAGGTTCATTTTCATTCCAATTCCAAAGAAAGGCAATGCAAAAGACTGTTCAAACTCCTGCACAATTGCACCAACCTCATAAGCTAGCAAAGTAATGCTTAAAATTCTCCAAGATAAGCTTCAATACTATGTGAACCGAGAACTCCCAGTTTTTCAAGCTGGACTTAGAAAAGGCAGAAGAACCAGAGATCAAATCGTCAACATCCTTTGAATCATAGAAAAAACAAGAGAATTCCAGAAGAAAAGCATCTAATTCTGTTTCACTGACTACGCTAAAGCCTTTGATGTATTCAGTTCAGTTCATTTCAGTTGCTCAGTCGTGTCTTACTCTTTGAAGCACCATGGATTCAGTTGCAGCTCAACATGCTTCCCTATCCATCACCAACTTCTGGAACTTGCTCAAACTCATGTCCAAGTCGGTGATGCCACGAACCATCTCATTCTCTGTCGTCCCCTTCTCCTCCTGCCTACAATCTTTCGCAGCATCAGGGTCTCTCCCAATGAGTCAGTTCTTTGCATGAGGTGGCCTAAGTACTGGAGCTTCAGCATCAGTCCTTTCAATGAATATTCAGGACTGATTTCCTTTAGGATTGACTGATTTGATCATGCAGTTCAAAGGACCTTCAAGAGTCTTCTCCAACTTCACAGTTAAAAGCATCAATTATCCAGCACTCAGCTTTCTTTATGGTCCAACTCTTACAAACATATATGACTACTGGAAAAACCATAGCTTTAATTAGATGGACCTTTGTTGGTGGAGTAATGTCTCTGCTTTTTAATATGCTGTCTAGGTTGCTCATAGCTTTTCTTCAAAGGAGCAAGTGTCTTTTAATTTCATGACTACAGTCATCATCTGTAGTCATTTTGGAGCCCAAGAAAAGAAAATATGTCACGGTTTCCATTGCTTCCCCATGAATTTGTCAGGAAGTAATGGGACTGGATGCCATAATCTTTGTTTTTTGAATATTGAATTTTAAGCCAACTTTTTCACTCTCCTCTTTCACTTTAATCAAGAGGCTCTTTAGTTCCTCTTAGCTTTTTTCCATAAGGATGATGTCATATTACTCAGCCATTAAAAAGAATACATTTGAATCAGTTCTAATGAGGAGGACGAAACTGTAGCGTATTATACAGAGTGAAGTAAGCCAGAAAGAAAAACACCAACACAGTATACTAACGCATATATATGGAATTCAGAAAAAATGGTAGCAATAACCCTATATGTGAGACGGCAAAAGAGACACAGATGTATAGAACAGTCTTTTGGACTCTGTGGAAGAGGGTGAGGGTGGGATGACTTGAGAGAAAGGCATTGAAACATGTATATTATCATATATGAAACGAATCGCCAGTCCAGGTTCGATGCGTGAGACAGGGTGCTTGGGGCTGATGCACTGGGATGACCCAGAGGGATGGGATGAGGAGGGAGGTGTGAGGGGGTTCAGAATGGGGAACACATGTACAGCCATGGTGGATTCATGTCAGTTTCAGGCCTACTGAAACTCTCTTGCTTTTCCGATGATCAAATGGATGTTGCCAATATGATCTCTGGTTCCTCTGCCTTTTCTAAAGGTAGCTTGAACGTCTGGAAGTTCATGCTTCATGTACTGTCAAAGCTTGGCTTGGAGAATTTTGAGCATTACTTTGCTAGCAGGTGGGATGTGTGTGGTATTTTGAGCCTTCTTTGAAATTGTGTTTCTTTGGAATTGAAATGAAAACTGACCTTTTCCAGTCCTGCGGCCACTGCTGAGTTTTCCAAATTTGCTGGCATATTGAGTGGAGCACTTTCACGGCATCATCTTTTAGAATTTGAAATAGCTGAACTTGAATTCCATCACCTTCACTAACTTTGTAGTCATTCTTCCCAAGGCCCACCTGACTGCATTCCAGGGTTGCTGGCTCTTGGTGAGTCATTACGCCATGGGTTATCTGGGTCATGAAGGTCTTTTTTGTATAGTTCATCTGTGTGCTCTTGCCACCTCTTCTTAATATCTTCTGCTTCTGTTAGGTCCATGCAATTTCTGTCCTTTATTGTACCCATCTTTGTATGAAATATTCCCTTGGTGTCTCTAATATTCTTGATGAGATCTTCAGTCATTCCCATTCTATTGTTTTCCTCTATTTCTTTGCATTGACCACTGAGGAAGGCTTTCTTATCTCTCCTTGTTTTCTTTGGAACTCTGCATTCAAATGGGTGTATCTTTCCTTTTCTACTTTGCCTTTTGCTTCTCCTCTTTCTTAGCTCTTTGTATGGCCTCCTCAGACAACCATTTTGTCATTTTGCCTCTCTTTTTCTTGGGAACTGTCTTGTTTACTGCCTCCTGTACAATGTCACGAATGTCCACCTGTTGATATTCAGGCACTCTGTCAATCCGATTTATAACTTGATGTATGATCAATGATTGTAATAGTGTAATTCTAGGTATGAAAAAATGTAATGAGGTGGAAAACTTGGCTGGATCATAACTAGAAGAGAGGTGTCCAGAGATCTTTGAGTATTAAGGCCTAGTCCAGTAATAGCACATAGAGTATCTTATCAACAAACATCTTCTTCAGAAGTGGGAACAAGCCTTCCCAGCAACACGGGATAAAATGGTAATGAAATGCCCCCCGAAGTGTAGTCGAATTTATGACTACAAGGGGGGCGTGTCAACTACAAATTGGCACTTTCCAAGATCATTGCCAAGGACTGAACAACAAAGGCATTTGCATTTTTCTCTATTGAGATTGAACCCCATGCTGCTATAGCTGTTGACCTTCAACAAGCCCTGAGGGAGTTCAGGGTGGAGTGAGGTACTCTGGGCTCTGGTGAAAATGTTGGGACAGGCTTTAGATAGATGGATGATTTTAGAAACAGATTTTATGATCTCAATCCTTCAGTTCAGTTCACTTCAGTCACTCAGTCATGTCTGACTCTTTGCAACCCCATGGACTATAGCACACCAGGCCTCCCAGTCCATTACCAACTCCCGGAGTTTATCCAAACTCATGTCCATTGAGTCAGTGATGCCATCCAACCATCTTATCATCTCTCATCCCCTTCTCTTCCCACATTCAATCTTTCCCACCATCAGGGTGTTTTCAAATTAGTCAACTCTTCGCATCAGGTGGCCAAAGTATTGGAGTTTCAGCTTCACCATCAGTCCTTCCAATGAACACTCAGGACTGATATCCTTTAGTATGGACTGGTTGAATCCCCTTGCAGTCCAAGGGACTCTTGAGAGTCTTCTACAACACTTCAGTTCAGAAGCATCCATTCTTCGGAGCTCAGCTTTCTTTATAGTCCAATTCTCACATCCATACATGACTACTGGAAAAACCATAGCCTTGACGAGATGGACCTTTGTTGCCAAAGTAATGTCTCTGCTTTTTAAATACACTGTATAGGTTTGTCATAATCTTTCTTCCAAGGAGTAAGCGTCTTTTAATTTCATGGCTACAGTCACCATCTGCAGTGATTTTGGAGCCCAAAAAAAGAAAGTCTGACACTGTTTCTCCATTTATTTGCATTGAAGTGATGGGACCAGATGCCATGATCTTCGTTTTCTGAATGTTGAGTTTTAAGCCAACTTTTTCCCTCTCCTCTTTCACTTTCATCAAGAGGCTTTTTAGTTCCTCTTCACTTTTTGCCATAAGGGTGGTGTCATCTGCATATCTGAGGTTATTGATATTTCTCCTGGAAAACTTGATTCTAGCTTGTGCTTCATCCAGCCCAGCATTTCTCATGATTACACTGCATGTAAGTTAAATAAGCAGGTTGACAATATTGAGCCTTGATGTACACATTATCCTGTTTGGAACCAGTCTGTTTTTCCATGTCCAGCTCTAACTGATGCTTCCTGATCTGCATACATATTTCTCAAGAGGTAGGTCAGTTGGTCTGGTATTCCCATGTCTTTCAAAATTTTCCACAGTTTATTGTTATCCACACAGTCAAAGGCTTTGGCATAGTCACTAAAGTGGAAATTGATGTTTTTCTGGAACTCTCCTGCTTTTTTGATGATCCAGTGGATGTTGGCATTTTGATCTCTGGTTCCTCTGCCTTTTCTAAAACTAGCTTGAACATCTGGAAGTTCATGGTTCGTGTACTGTTGAAGCTTGGCTTGGAGAATTTTTAGCATTACTTTGCTAGCATGTGAGGTGAGTACAATTGTACAGTAGTTTGAGGATTCTTTGGTCTTGCCTTTCTGAAACACTGAATGAAAACTGACCTTTTCCAGTCCTGTGGCCACTGCTGAATTTCCCCAAATTGCTGGCATATTGAGTGTAGCACCCTAACAGCATTATCATTTAGAATTTGAAATAGGTCAACTGGAATTGCATCACCTCCACTAGCTTTATTCATAGTGATGCTTCCTTTTTTTTTTTTTTTTTTTCTTTTTGAAAACTTTTATTGGAGTATAGTTGACTTACAATGCTGCATACATTTCAGATATATAGCAAAGTTAATCAGTTATACATATACCCATTTTTCGATGCTTCCTAAGGCCCACTTGACTTCACATTCCAGGATGTCTGGCACTAGGTGACTGTTCACAGCATCATGATTATTTGTGTTGTAAAGTGTTTTTTTTTTTTTTTTTTTTTTTTTACAGTTCTTCTGTATAATCTTGCCACATCTTCTTAGTATCTTCAGCTTCTGTTAGGTCCATATCATTTCTGTTCTTTATTGAGCCCATCTTTGCATGAAATATTCCCTTGGTATCTCTAATTTTCTTGAAGAGATCTCTAGTCTTTCCCATTACTATTGTTTTCCTCTCTTTCATTGCACTGATCACTGAGAAAAGCTTTCTTGTCTCTCCTTGCCATTCTTTGGAACTCTGCATTCAAATGGGTGTATGTTTCCTTTTCTCCTTTGCTTTTTGCATCTCTTCTTTTCACAGCTATTTTTAACGTCTCCTCATACAGCCATTTTGCTTTTTTGCATTTCTTTTTCTTGGGGATAGTCTTGATCCCTGTCTCCTGTGCAATGTCATGAACCTCTGTCCATAGTTCTTCAGGCATTCTGTCCATCGGTTCTAGCCCCTTAAATATATTTCTCACTTCCAGTGTATAATCATAAGGGATTTGATTTAGGTCATACCTGAATGATCTTGGGCTTCCCTGGTGGCTCAGAGGTTAAAGCGGCTGCCTGCAATGAGGGAGACCTGGGTTCAATCCCTGGGTCGGGAAGATCCCCTGGAGAAGGAAATGGCAACTCGCTCCAGTATTCTTGCCTGGAGAATCCCATGGATGGAGGAGCCTGGTGGGCTACAGTCCATGGGGTCGCAAAGAGTCGGACACAACTGAGCAACTTCACTTTCACTTGAATGATCTAGTGGCTTCCCCTCCTTCTTCAATTTCAGTCTGAATTTGGCAATAAAGAGTTCATAATCTGCCAACAGTCAGCTCCCAGTTTGTTTTTGCTGATTGTATAGAGCATCTCCATCTATGACTGCAAGGAATATAATCAATCTGATTTCGATGTCGACCATCTGGTGATGTCCATGTGTGGAGTCTTTTCTTGTGTTGTTGGAAGAGGGAGTTTGCCATGCCCAGTGTGTCCTCTTGGCAAAACTGTGTTATCCTTTGCCCTGCTTCTGTACTCCACGGTCAAATTTGCCTGTTACTCCAGGTGTTTCTTGACTTCCTAATTTTTCATTCCAGTCCCCTATAATGAAAAGGACATCTTTTTTTTTTTTTTTTTGCGTGTTAGTTCTAAAAGGTTTTGTAGGTCTTCATATTACCGTTCAACTTCAGGTTCTTCAGCATTACTGTTTGGGGCATAGACTTGGGTTACTGTGTTATTGAATGGTTTGCCTTGTAAACAAACAGTAACCATTCTGTCGTTTTTGAAATTGCATCCAAGTACTGAATTTTGGCAGAGAAGGCAACGGCACCCCACTCCAGTACACTTGCCTGGAAAATCCCATGGACACAAGAGCCTGGTGGGCTGCAGTCCATGGGGTCGCTAAGAGTCGGACATGACTGAGAGACTTCAGTTTCACTTTTCACTTTCATGCATTGGAGAAGGAAATGGCAACCCACTCCAGTGTTCTTCCCTGGAGAATCCCAGGGACAGCAGAGCCTAGTGGGCTACTGTCTATGGGGTCGCACAGAGTTGGACACGACTGAAGTGACTTAGCAGCAGCAGCAACTGCATTTTGGACTCTTTGTTGACAATGATGTCTAGTCCATTTCTTCTAAGGGATTCTTGCCCATAGTAGTAGATATAGTGGTCATCTGAGTTAAATTCACCCATTCCATTCCATTTTAGTTCACTGATGACTAAAATGTCAACATTCACTTTTGCCATCTCCTGCTTGACCACTTCAAAGTTGCCTTGATTCATGGACTTAACATTCCAGATTCCTATGCAGTTTTGCTCTTTACAACATTGTACCTTGCTTCTATAACTTGTCACATCCACAACTGGGTGCTGTTTTTGCTTTGGTTCCATCTCTTCATTCTTTCTGGAGTTATTTCTCCACTGATCTCCAGTAGCATATTGTGCATCTACCGACCTGGGAATTCATCTTTCAGTGTCATATCTTTTTGATGTTTCATACTGTTCATGGGCTTCTCAAGGCCAGGATACTGAAGTGGTTTGCCATTCCCTTCTCCCATGGACCACATTTTGTCAGAACTCTCCACCATGACCCGTCTGTCTTGGGTGGCCCTACTCAGCATGGGTCATAGTTTATTGAGTTAGACAAGACTGTGGTCCATGTGATTAGATTCGTTAGTCTTCTGTGATTGTGGCTTTCAGTGTGTCTGCCCTCCGATAGAGAAGGATAAAAGGCTTATGAAATCTTCCTAATGGGAGATAGTGACTGAGGGGGAAACTGGGTCTTGTTCTGATGGGTGGACCCACGTTCAGTAAATCTTTAATCAAATTTTCTGTTGATGGGTGGATTTGTGTTCCCTCCCTGCTATTTACCTGAGGCCAAACTATGGTGGAGGTAATGAAGGTAATAGTGACCTTCTTCAAAAGATCCTATGCATGTACTACTACACTCAGTGCCCTCAACCCTGCAGCAGACCACCACCAACACACTTCTCCGCTGGAGACTCCTGAACACTCACAGGCATGTCTGGGTCATTCTCTGGTTGGGTCACTGCCCCTTTGTCTTGAGTCCTGGTGCACAAGGTTCTGTTCGTCCCTCCAAGAGTCTATTTCTAAGTCCTGTGTAAGTTCTGGCAGCTCTTTGGTGGGGTTAATGGCGACCTCCTCCAAGAGGGCTTATGCCATACTCAAGTCTGCTGTACCCAGAGCCCCTGTCCCTGTGGCAGTCCACAGCTGACCCATACCTCCACAGGAGATGCTCAAACACAGTTCTGTCTCAGTCTTTGAGGGGTCCCTGGATCCTGGTATGCACAAGGTTTGTCTGAGCCCTCTTAATGTCTCTGGCAGGAATGGGGTTTGATTCTAAACATGAGTTCACCCCTCCTACCATCTTGCTGGGGCTTCTCCTTTGCCCTTGTACTTGCAGTATCTCCTCACAGCTGCTCCAGCACTACCATCTTATTGGGGTTTCTCTGACTTTGAACATGGGGTATCATGTAATGGTCTCAATCCTTGCATCTCCTCATATCTAGAGAAGCACTAAGTCCCTTCATGGTGACATCAGATCCTCATGACTAACAAAAACCTTTTGTAAAATGAGTGCTTCATGGCACTGAACTCCCCCTTCACCAAAACCGTATGTACAGATTTTCCCCCACTGCCACTTTGGAGCAGTGTCTCAGACCTATCTGAAATTCTGCCTCCCCGGCTGCAGTCCTCATTTTGCCCCAAATAAAAACTTATCTCACAACTCTCAAGTTGTACACTTTTTTTTTTCCAGTCCACATTTCTATGCACATTTCTTTAAAATTCATTGTGTAGAAATATGTTTTTATTCCTTTTTGGTAAATATCTAGGACTAGGTTGCTGGTCCATATGGTAACTCCGTGTTTACCTCTGTAAGAGATAACCAAACTCTATTCCAAACTTCCCTACGTTTTTATGGTCCCCAAGGCAACTTATAACTATTTCAGTTGTTCAACAGCTATGTCAACACGTGGTGTTGTCAGACTTTTAGATTTTACCCATTCTGGTAGGTATGTGATGGTATTTCACTGTTTTTCCCTAATGATTAATGATGTTAAGCATCTTTGTATAGTTAGTTGACCATTTTTGTATCTTAGTAGGTAAAGAGTCTGATTAAAGCTTTTCCTCATTTTTATTGAATTGTTTACCTTATTACTGAATTTTAAGAATTCATTATAAAATCTAGATATAAAACTTTTGCTACATATGTTAAATGTAAACATTTGCATAGTCTTCTCTTTTCATTTCATCAAAGATGTATTTCAAAGAGCATAAGTTTTATTTATTTATTTTTTGTATGGTATAATTTTCACATGATGAAATTATTTTTAATTAATTAATTAAAATTGGAGGCTAATTACTTTACAATATTGTAGTGTTTTTTCTTTTTGCCAAACATCAAATGAATCAGTCACAGGCACACATGTATTCCCCATCCAGAACCCCCTTCCCACCTCCCTCCACATCCCATCCCCCAGGGTCATCCCAGTGCACCAGCCCTGAACACCCTGTCTCATACATCGAACCTGGACTGGTGATCTGCCTCACATATGATACACTTCAACACTACCCTCTCAAATCATCCCATCCTCGCCTTCTCCCACAGAGTCCAAAAGACCTCTTTACATCTGTGTCTTTTTTGCTGTCTAGCATAAAGGGCCATCATTACCATCTTTCTAAATTCCATATATGTGCATTATTATACTGTATTGGTTTTTTTCTTCTGACTTACTTCACTCTGTATAATAGGTAATAGGCTCCAGTTAGGCTCCAGTTTTATTCACCTCATTAGAACTGATTCAAATGCATTCTTTATAATGGCTGAATGCCTGATGAACTGTAGACAGAGGTTCGTAACATTGTAGAGAAGACAGAAATCAAGACCATCCCCAAGAAAAATAAATGCAAAAAAGCCAAATGGCTGTCTGAGGAGGCCTTACAAATAGCTGCGAAAAGAAAAGAAGCAAAAAGCAAAGGAGAAAAGGAAAGATAAACCCATTTGAATGCAGAGTTCCAAAGAATAAGAGAGATAAGAATGCCTTCCTCAGTGATCAATGCAAAAAAATACAGGAAAACAATAGAATGGAAAAGACTAGAGATCTCTTCAAAAAAAATTAGAGATACCAAGGGAATATTTTATGCAAAGACGGGCTCAATAAAGGACAGAAATGGTATGGACCTAACAGAAGCAGAAGATATTAGGAAGAGGTGGCAAGAATACACAGAACTGTACAAAAAAGATCTTCAAGACCCAGATACTCACGATGGTGAGATCACTCACACTCACCTATAGCCAGACATCCTAGAATGTGAAGTCAAATGGGCCTTAGAAAGCATCACTATGAACAAAGCTAGTGGAGGTGATGGAATTCCAGTTGACTATTTCAAATCCTAAAAGGTGATGCTGTGAAAGTGCTGCACTCAATATGCCAGCAAATTTGGAAAACTCAGCAGTGGCCATAGGACTGGAAAAGGTCAGTTTTCATTTCAATCCCAAAGAAAGACAATGCCAAAGTATGTTCAAACTACCACACAATTGCACTCGTCTCACATGCTAGTAAAGTAATGCTCAAAATTCTCCAAGCCAGGCTTCAGCAATATGTGAACAGTGAACTTCCAGATGTTCAAGCTGCATTTAGAAAAGGCAGAGGAACCAGAGATCAAATTGCCAACATGCACTGGATCATCGAAAAAGCAAGAGAGTTCCAGAAAAACATCTATTTCTGCTTTATTGACTATGCCAAAGCCTTTGACTGTGTGGATCACAATAAAATGTGGAAAATTCTGAAGGAGATGGCAATAGAAGACCACCTGACCTGGCTCTTGAGAAACCTGTGTGCAGGTCAGGAAGCAACAGTTAGAACTGGACATGGAACAACAGACTGGTTCCATATAGGATAATGTGTACATCAAGGCTGCATATTGTCACCTTACTTATTTAACTTCTATGCAGAGTACATTATGAGAAACACTGAGCTGGAGGAAACACAAGTTGGAATCAAGATTGCCGGGAGAAATATCAATAACCTCAGATATGCAGATGACACCACCCTTATGGCAGAAAGTGAAGAGGAACTAAAAAGCCTCTTGATGAAAGTGAAAGAGGAGAGTGAAAATGTTGGCTTAAAGCTCAACATTCAGAAAACTAAGATTATGACATCCGGACCCATCACTTCATGGCAAATGGAATGGGAAACAGTGGAAACAGTGTCAGACTTTATTTATTTGGGCTCCAAAATCACTTCAGATGGTATTGCAGGAATGAAACTAAAAGACACTTACTCCTTGGAAGGAAAGTTATGACCAATCTAGACAACATATTAAAAAGCAAAGATATTACTTTGCCAATAAAGGTCCATCTAGTCAGAGCTGTGGGTTTTTCAGTAGTCATGTATGGATGTGAGAGTTGGACTATAAAGAAAACTGAGTGCAGAAGAATTGATGCTTTTGAACCGTGGTGTTGGATACGACTTTTGAGATTCTCATGGACTGCAAGGAGATCCAACCAGTCCATCCTAAAGGAGATCGGTCCTGGGTGTTCATTGGAAGGACTGATGTTGAAGCTGAAACTCCAACACTTTGGCCACGTGATGCGAAGAGTTGACTCATTTGAAAAGACTCTGATGCCGGGAAAGATTGAAAGCAGGAGGAGAAGGGGACGACAGAGGATGAGATGGTTGGATAGCATCACTGACTCAATGGACATGGGTTTGTGTGGACTCCGGGAGTTGGTGATGTACAAGGAGGCCTGGCGTGCTGTGGTTCATGGGGTTGCAAAAAGTCGGACACGGCTGAGTGACTGAACTGAACTGAATATTTTTCTGTATATGTGTACCACAGCTCTCTTATCCTTTCATCTGCTGATGGACATCTAGGTTGTTTACATGTCTGGCTACTTTACAGTGCTGCGATGAACACTGGGGTACACGTGTCTCTTTCAATTCTGCCTTTCTTGTTGTGTATGCTCAGCAGTGGGATTGCTGGGTCGTATGGCAGTTCTATTTCTATTTTTTTTAAAGGAATCTCCACTGTTCTCCATAGTTAAATGAACTTTAACACTTTTTGATTGTTTAAACCATAAATATTTGCCTAACCCAAGGTTATGGATATTTTCACCAACATTTTCTTCTAGATGCTTTGTAATTTTAGATTGTATGCTTATGGTTCTTGTAATCAATTTTTGTGTATGATGTGATGCAACTCAGGATTCATTTGTTTCCCGTATGGGTAACCAGTTTTTCTAGGACATGTTGGGAATGATTCTGTGCCTAACCTCAGAAACTTTGATGAAAACCAATCAGCCACATATCTATGAATCTATTTTTTGACCTTCCAAACTACTTAATTGACTTTTATGCTTATATTTATATCAGTAACACGCTTTCTTGGTTAATGTAGTAACTTGAAGTCAGATGGTGTGAATCCTTCAAATCTGAATTTTTTCTTTTCCAAGATTGTTGTTACCCTAAGTACTTTGCATTTCCAAACATATTTTAAAGTCAGGATGTGATTTTCTTTAAAAAGCCTGCTGTGATTCTTACTGGATTTGTGTTATATATATATATATATGTCCACTTGAGAACTTTGATATTTTAACAATATTGAGTCTTTCTGTCCAGGAGCATGCTTTATATTTCCATTTATTTAGATTCTTCTTTACATTTTCATGGCATTTTTTTTTCTTTTTCAGTGCAAATATCTTGCAAATATTTTGTTAAAATATATGCTGATTTCATACGTGTTTTGGCTATTATAAATGGTATTGCTCTGAGGTTTATTTTCAAATTGCTTGCTGGTACTTAATAGAGATATTATTAATTTTTTATTTTTAACCTGTGCCCTGCAACCCTGCTAAATTCACTGATTAATTTGTATATGTAAAAATTCTTTTGGAATTGACATATACATTATCATGTCATCTGTGAATAAAAGTTTTTTTTTAATTTTATTTTTAAACTTTACAATATTGTATTGGTTTTGCCATATATAAACATGAATCTGCCACAGGTATACACGTGTTCCCCATCCAGATCCCTTGAATAAAATTTATTAACAGTATTTATAATATTAATTTTAAAAATCTCATTGTTTCTGAGTGTGTTTTAACTGGCATACTTTTTCTACTAGTTATCGTTCATATTTTCCTGCTTCTCATATTTAGTAAGTTTTGAGTGAATGGTGGTTATCGTGAATGTTTCAGTGTTAATTGTCTGGATTCTGTTGGCCTTTGTTCTGACAAGCAGGTAAGTAACTTGCAAATCATCTCAATCATTCTGAGACTTGTTTCAAGACATTTTTAGGGCAAGTCTGGATTTACTTTTGCTGTAGGGAGTGTTTGGCCCTATTAATAATGAATGGACCTTTTTGGGTCACCATTGAATGACAAAACATCATGAATGTTTTGTCATTAAATGAATCTATTCCGTGTTGCCTGTCTGTACTGGAATACTCTCCAGCTCTGCCTGATATCTAGGAATTGTTCAGTTTTCAGTTCTGTGGTTTTTCTTTGTCTACCTATTCATGGAATAGTATCAGACTCAGTGGTACCACTATGCAGTTTGGGGGAGTTTTTTTTTTTTTTTTTTTCATTACTAGGTCCCATAAATACAAGCCATCTCATCCTCTGAATGTTGACCTCTGCTTCCTCTTACCAGAGTGATCGCACTGTTTGTTGGGATGTCCCTCTTTCTATTGCAGTGGGAAAATACTTCCAGGCAGAAAGTGGAGCAGCTGTCTTTTTTTCTTCTCTATGTAATAATGTTTTATGCTGCCTGTTTTCATTGTTTGAAAATAATTGTTTCACATTTTTTCCAGTTTACCATTTTTTTATGACAGGAAAATAAGTCCAGCTCAAGCTCTGGCTTAGTGGCTAGAAATAGAGATCCTCCTCCTAATCATCCTTCTAATTCCTTTAAATCTACCTGAGTAATAATGAGGGCACTTGCTATACATTAAACATTCAGTACAAAATCTGGAATCCGGGAAGACCCCTATAAGCTAAGCAGGTGATACTATTTCTTGCAACACCATCCATTTCATGTCTACCAATTTAAGAACAGAATCTCTTATTCAGTCCTAATTTCAGTACTCTGACTTCTCTCTTGTTGTATCACTCATCATTTTCTGAACATCTATTTTTTAATAGCTTCTTACCAGCTGAGAATGAGAAGTATAGGTAGCAGAGTACAGGTCATGCATTTCTACTCTAAGTAGTGATAGTTTCAACACAGTTCCCTTCTATATTCCTGATTTTCAAAGCCCTCCATAAGCCCATGAAGACTGAAACATCCTGTCCATTCAAAAACAACATAATGAGATCAACAAAATGTGGTATATCCATACAGGATAATATTCAGTTCAGTTCAGTTCAGTCACTCAGTTGAGTCTGACTCTACCTGACCCCATGGACCACAGCACTCCAGGCCACCCTGTCTATCACCAACTCCCAGAGTTTACCCAAGCTCATGTCCATTGAGTCAGTGATGCCATCCAACCATTTCATCCTCTGTCATCCCTTTCTCCTGCCCTCAATCTTTCCCAGCATCAGGGTCTTTTCCAGCGAGTCAGCTCTTTGCATCAGGTGGCCAAAGTATTGGAGTTTCAGCTTCAACATCACTCCTGCCAATGAACACTCAGGACTGATCTCTTTAGGATGGACTGGTTGGATCTCCTTGGAGTCCAAGGGACTCTCAAGAGTCTTCTCCAACACCAAAGTTCAAAAGCATCAATTCTTCAGTGCTCAGCTTTCTTTTCAGTCCAACTCTCAAATCTATACTGACTACTGGAAAAACCATAGTCTTGACAAGACGGACCTTTGTTGGCAAAGTAATGTCTCTGCTTCTTAATATGCTTTCTAGTTTGGTCATAAGTTTTCTTCCAAAGAGCAAGCATCTTTTAATTTCATGGCTGCAGTCACCATCTGCTGTGATTTTGGAGCCCAGAAAAATAAAGTCAGCCACTATTTCCACTGTTTCCCCATCTATTTGCCATGAAATGATGGGACTGGATGCCATGATCTTAGTTTTCTGAATGTTGAGCTTTAAGCCAACGTTTTCACTCTACTCTTTCACTTTCATCAAGAGCCTCTTTAGTTCTTTTCTTTCTGCCATAAGGGTGGTTTCAACTGCATGTCTGAGGTTATTGATATTGATAATAAGATAATATTATTTGGCTATAAAAATGAATGAAATTATACATGCTATGACAAGACAAGCTTCAAGAACATGCTAAGAGAAAGCATTCAGTCACAAAACATCCTGTATTATATGGTTCCATTCATATGAATTGTTCAGAATATGTCAATTTATAGATAATGAAAGTAGATTAGTGGTTGGGAGTGATAGCAAAAACATACATTGATTTTGTGGCGATGAAAAATATATAACTCAACTGTGGTCATGTCTTCTCATATCTATGACTATTCTAGAAAACATGGCATTGTTCATTTTAAATGAGTGAATTACATGGTACTGATCCAGAAGCTGAAGCTCTGATACTTTGGCCACCTGATGTGAAGAGACGGCTCATTGGGAAAGTCCCTGATGCTTGGAAAGACTGAGGGAAGGAGCAGGAGATGTCAAAGGATGAGATGGTTGGATGGCATCATCAACACACTGGACATGAGTTTGAACAAATTCTGGAAGATAGTGAAAGACAGGGAAGCCTGGTGTGCTGCAGTTCATGGGGTTGTAAGTAGTTGGGCATGACTTAGTGACTGAACAATAACAACAACATATGGTATGTGATATCAATGAAGCTGTTCAAAATATATGTAAAAAATGGGTCTTCAAGGGCCAGTACCAGAGTAAAGAACTGAAACTTTAACTCCTTAGGTGTGACATGAGCATTGAGCATAGGCAGGCTTTGTGAGACAATTTTCACAGGTGTGTGTGTGTGTGCACACGCATGTGTCTGTCTGTCTGTCTGTAAAATCCCCCAAATTAGTCCTTTAGAAACAAGTGCTTCCAGGTTTGTGTGCATAAGTAATTTGTGGTGTTTAATGAGGCAAATATATATGAGCAAAATATGGCAATTGGTGGTTTAAAGGACCCCATAGGAAAAGAGAAATGAATTTTTAAGTCTTCCCATGCACTGACTTCAGAGGAAGGCTAAGCAGAGTAAATGCTCTGTAGAGAACTGTGAAGAGACATCCTTCATTGCAGGGACTGAGTCCTCATTCCATTCACGTCTACCATTTTCCTTCCCTAGCCCATCTGAACCTTTATATAAGAATGGGGCTGAGGGAGGAGCCAAGATGACGGAGGAGTAGGACAGGGAGAACACTTTCTCCCCCACAAATTCATCAAAAGAGCATTTAAACGTCGAGTAAATTCCACAAAACAACTTCTGAATGCTGGCAGAGGACATCAGGCACCCAGAAAAACAACCCAGCTCTTCGAAAGGAGCTAGGAAAAAATATAAAAGACAAAAAAAGAGACAAAAGAGGGAGGGACAGAGTTCCGTTCTGGGAAGGGAGTCTTAAAAAGAGAGAAGTTTCCAAACACCAGGAAACCTTCTCACTGCTGAATCTGTGCCGAGCTTTGGAAGCACAGAGGGCAACATAACAGGGAGAAAAAATAAATAAACAATTAAAACTCGCAGATTGCGAGTCCTACGATAACTCCCCCAGTGGAGAAGCAGCGCAGACGCCTGCATGCGCCATTAGCAAGCGGGGGCTGGGCAGGGAGGCGCAGCGCGGGCTGCAACGCTTAGAGTAAGAATCTGGCCTGAATACCCTGAGCGCTATCTGAGCGAAATAATTTGGGCTAGCAAACCAGACTGTGGGATATCTACCACGCAAAAAGCCAGCCCCAACCTAAGACACCGCCAGGCCCGTGCACGGAACAAAGAATTGAACAGAGATAGCCGGCTGCAGACCTTCCCCCTCCGGTGACAGGCAACTAGAGCCGGAAGGGGGCAATCGCAGCCCCAGAGAGACATTATCTATAAAACTGTAAGCAGGCTTCTTTGCTAACTAAAACTTCTTGGGGGTCTGGACGGTTAACATCTGCCTGAGAAGGTGTGCCGGTTTTACACCCAGATAACCGAGTGGCGGGGAGGCGATAAGTCGCAGCATTGGTGCTCGCCAAACACCTCATCACCTGAGCTGCTCGGACCTGGGAAGAGCACAAAATGCAGGCCCAACTGAGTCTGCGCCTCTGAGGACTACCCGAGTGCCTGAACCTGAGCGGCTTGGACCTGGGAGGTACATGCAGCCCAGGGCTGGCCTCGGATTGTTCCCGGGGGAACAACCTAGAGCCCTAGCAGTGTGGGCAGGGAGGCTACACGCGCCGTGAGAGGGGGCAGACCCAGTGTGGCTGAGGCACTGCGAGCGCACGCCAGTGTTATTTGTTTGCAGCATCCCTGCCTCCCTCCCCACAGCACGACTGAACAAGTGAGCCTAAAAAAAAAAAAAAAAGTTTCCTCCACTGTCCCCTTTGTGTCAGGGCAGAAACCAGACACTGAAGAGACCAGCAAACAGAAGAATCTATGACAGAGGGAAACGCCCTGGAAGCTACAGGCAATAGATGAAAACCCTGTGGTTACTACGGACTACATAGGAAGGGGCCTATAGATCTTGAGAAATATAAGTCGGACCAAAGAACTAGCCAAAAATGAACTGAACCCCTAATACTCACAACAAAACCAGCAAAAGTCCTATATATATATTTTACTATTTTTACAATAATTCTTTCTTTCTTTCTTTTTTTTTAATTAAAAAAATTTTTAAAGTCCTCTATTGTTCCTTTAATTTTCACTTTTATAACCTATTACTTTGAAAAAAAAAAAAAAGACCCTATTTTTTTTCTTCTTCAGCAAACTTCATATACATATATTTTATAATTTTTTGACCCCCCCCTTTTTTTTCTCTCCTTTTCTTTAATATTGTATTTTTGAAATTTCAAACTCCACTCTAGTTTTTCAATTTTTGCTTTTTGGTATATGTTATCAATTTTGTACCTATAGTTTTTTTTATAACTTCTGTGACTTTTTTTTCTGTTTCTTTTTCTTCTTTTATATAACATTGTATATCTGAAATTCCAAACTCTACTCTAGATTTTTAATTTATGCTTTTTGGTATTTGATGTCAATTTTGTACCTGTATTTTCTTTATGATTTTTGTGACATTGTTTGTTTTTGTTTGTTTGTTTTCTCTCTTTATGCTTCTTCTTCCTTTTTTTTTAACATTGTATTTTTGAAATTCCAAACTCTACTCTAGATTTTTAATTTTTGCTTTTTGGTATTAGTTATCAATTTTGTACCTATATTTTCTTTATAATTTTTGCGACCTTGTTTGTTTCTCTTTGTTCGTTTTTTCTCTCTTTCTTTTCCTTCTTCTTTCCTTTAACATCATATTTTTGAAATTCCAAACTCTACTCTAGATTTTTAATTTTTGCTTTTATGTATTTGTTACCAATTTTGTACCTTTAAGAACCCAATCTTCAGGACCCATTTTTCACTAGGGAGCAAGATTACTGGCTTGACTGCTCTCTCTCCCTTTGGACTCTCCTTTTTCTCCACCAGGTCGCCTGTGTCTCCTCCCTAACCCCTCTCTACTCTACCCACGTCTGTGAATTTCTGTGTGTTCCAGACGGTGGAGAACACTTAGGGAACTGATGACTGGCTGGATCTGTCTCCCTCCTTTTCATTCCCCCCTTTTATCCTTCTGGCCACTTCTGTCTCCTTCCTCCTTCTTCTCTTCTCTGTATAACTCCGTGAACATCTCTGAGTGATCCAGTTGTGGAGTGCACATAAGGAAGTGACTACTGCTACCCCACTCTCTCCACTATTGATTCCACCTCATCTCATTTGGGTCACCTCTAACTCCCTCCTCCCTCTTCTCTTCTCCATGTAACGCTGTGAACCTCTCTGAGTGACCCTCACAGTAGAGAAACGTTTCATCTTTAACATAGATGTTTTATCAATGGTGCTGTATAGAAGGAGAAGTTTTGAAACTTCTGTAAAAATAAGACCGATAACTGGAAGCAGGAGGCTTAAGTCCAAACCCTGACTCCAGGGAACTCCTGACTCCAAGGAACATTAATTGACAGGAGCTCATCAAACGCCTCCATACCGACACTGAAACCAAGCACCACACAAGGGCCAGCGAGTTCCAGGACAAGACATACCAAGCAAATTCTCCAGCAACAAAGGAACACAGCCCTGAGGTTCAAAATACAAGCTGCCCAAAGTCACCCCAATACCATAGACATCTCATAACTCATTACTGGACATTTCATTGCACTTCAGAGAGAAGAAATACAGCTCCACCCATCAGAACACTGACACAAGCTTCCCTAACCAGGAAACCTTGACAAGACACCTGTACAAACCCAAACACAGTGAGGAAACGCCACAATAAAGAGAACTCCACAAACTGCCAGAATACAGAAAGGACACCCCAAACTCAGCAATTGAAACAAGATGAAGAGACAGAGGAATACCCAGCAGATAAAGGAACAGGATAAATGCCCACCAAACCAAAAAAAAAAAAAAAAGAGGAAGAGATAGGGAATCTACCTGATAAAGAATTCCGAATAATGATAGTGAAATTGATCCAAAATCTTGAAATTAAAATGGAATCACAGATAAATAGCTTGGAGACAAGGATTGAGAAGATGCAAGAAAGGTTTAACAAGGACCTAGAAGAAATAAAAAAGAGTCAATATATAATGAATAATGCAATAAATGAAATTAAAAACACTCTGGAGGCAACAAATAGTAGAATAACAGAGGCAGAAGATAGGATTAGTGAAATAGAAGATAGAATGGTAGAAATAAATGAATCAGAGAGAATAAAAGAAAAACAAATTAAAAGAAATGAGGACAATCTCAGAGACCTCCAGGACAATATTAAACGCTACAACATTCGAATCATAGGGGTTCCAGAAGAAGAATACAAAAAGAAAGATCATGAGAAAATACTTGAGGAGATAATAGTTGAAAACTTCCCTAAAATGAGGAAGGAAATAATGACCCAAGTCCAAGAAACCCAGAGAGTCCCAAACAGGATAAACCCAAGGCAAAACACCCCAAGACACATATTAATCAAATTAACAAAGATCAAACACAAAGAACAAATATTAAAAGCAGTAAGGGAAAAAAAACAAATAACACACAAGGGAATTCCCATAAGGATAACAGCTGATCTTTCAATAGAAACTCTTCAAGCCAGGAGGGAATGGCAAGACATACTTAAAATGATGAAAGAAAATAACCTACAGCCCAGATTATTGTACCCAGCAAGGATTTCATTCAAGTATGAAGGAGAAATCAAAAGCTTCTCAGACAAGCAAAAGCTGAGAGAATTCTGCGCCACCAAACCAGCTCTCCAACAAATACTAAAGGATATTCTCTAGACAGGAAACACAAAAATGGTGTATAAATTTGAACCCAAAACAATAACGTAAATGGCAACGGGATCATACTTATCAGTAATTACCTTAAATGTAAATGGGTTGAATGCCCCAACCAAAAGGCAAAGACTGGCTGAATGGATACAAAAACAAGACCCCTACATATGTTGTCTACAGGAGACCCACCTCAAAACAGGGGACACAAACAAACTGAAAGTGAAGGGCTGGAAAAAGATTTTCCATGCAGATAGGGACCAAAAGAAAGCAGGAGTAGCAATACTCATATCAGATAAAATAGACTTTAAAACAAAGGCTGTGAAAAGAGACAAAGAAGGTCACTACATAATGATCACAGGATCAATCCAAGAAGAAGATATAACAATTATAAATATATATGCACCCAACACGGGAGCACCGCAGTATGTAAGACAAATGCTAACAAGTATGAAAGGAGAAATTAACAATAACACAATAATAGTGGGAGACTTTAATACCCCACTCACACCTATGGATAGATCAACTAAACAGAAAATTAACAAGGAAACACAAACTTTAAATGATACAATAGACCAGTTGGACCTAATTGATATCTATAGGACATTTCATCCCAAAACAATGAATTTCAACTTTTTCTCAAGCGCACACGGAACCTTCTCCAGGATAGATCACATCCTGGGCCATAAAGCTAGCCTTGGTAAATTCAAAAAAATAGAAATCATTCCAAGCATCTTTTCTGACCACAATGCAGTAAGATTAGATCTCAATTACAGGAGAAAAACTATTAAAAATTCCAACATATGGAGGCTAAACAACACGCTGCTGAATAACCAACAAATCACAGAAGAAATCAAAAAAGAAATCAAAATTTGCATAGGAACGAATGAAAATGAAAACACAACAACCCAAAACCTGTGGGACACGGTAAAAGCAGTTCTAAGGGAAAAGTTTATAGCAATACAGGCACACCTCAAGAAACAAGAAAAAAGTCAAATAAATAACCTAACTCTACACCTAAAGCAACGAGAAAAGGAAGAAATGAAGAACCACAGGGTTAGTAGAAGGAAAGAAGTCTTAAAAATTAGAGCAGAAATAAATGCAAAAGAAACAAAAGAGACCATAGCAAAAATCAACAAAGCCAAAAGCTGGTTCTTTGAAAGGATAAATAAAATGGACAAACCATTAGCCAGACTCATCAAGAAACAAAGGGAGAAAAATTAAATCAATAAAATTAGAAATGAAAATGGAGAGATCACAACAGACAACACAGAAATACAAAGGATCATAAGAGACTACTATCAACAATTATATGCCAATAAAATGGACAACGAGGAAGAAATGGACAAATTCTTAGAAAAGTACAACTTTCCAAAACTGGACCAGGAAGAAATAGAAAACCTTAACAGACCCATCACAAGCACGGAAATTGAAACTGTACTCAGAAATCTTCCAGCAAACAAAAGCCCAGGTCCAGACGGCTTCACAGCTGAATTCTACCAAAAATTTAGAGAAGAGCTAACACCTATCCTGCTCAAACTCTTCCAGAAAATTGCAGAGGAAGGTAAACTTCCAAACTCGTTCTATGAGGCCACCATCACCCTAATACCAAAACCTGACAAAGATCCCACAAAAAAAGAAAACTACAGGCCAATATCACTGATGAACATAGATGCAAAAATCCTTAACAAAATTCTAGCAAGCAGAATCCAACAACACATTAAAAAGATCATACACCATGACCAAGTGGGCTTTATCCCAGGCATGCAAGGATTCTTCAATATCCACAAATCAATCAATGTAATACACCACATTAACAAATTGAAAAATAAAAACCATATGATTATCTCAATAGATGCAGAGAAAGCCTTTGACAAAATTCAACACCCATTTATGATAAAAACTCTCCAGAAAGCAGAAATAGAAGGAACATACCTCAACATAATAAAAGCTATATATGACAAATCCACAGCAAACATTATCCTCAATGGTGAAAAATTGAAAGCATTTCCTTTAAAGTCAGGAACAAGACAAGGGTGCCCACTTTCACCATTACTATTCAACATAGTTTTGGAAGTTTTGGCCACAACAATCAGAGCAGAAAAAGAAATAAAAGGAATCCTAATTGGAAAAGAAGAAGTAAAACTCTCACTATTTGCAGATGACATGATCCTCTACATAGAAAACCCTAAAGACTCCACCAGAAAATTACTAGAACTAATCAATGACTATAGTAAAGTTGTAGGATATAAAATCAGCACACAGAAATCCCTTGCATTCCTATACACTAATAATGAGAAAACAGAAAGAGAAATTAAGGAAACAATTCCATTCAGCATTGCAACGGAAAGAATAAAATACTTAGGAATATACCTACCTAAAGAAACTAAAGTCTTATGGACTCTGTGGGAAAGGGAGAGGGTGGGGAGATTTGGGAGAATAGCATTGAAACATGTATAATATCATGTATGAAACGAGTGGCCAGTCCAGGTTCGATGCATGGTACTCGATGCTTGGGGCTGGTGCACTGGGACGACCCAGAGGGAGGGTAGGGGAGGGAGGAGGGAGGAGGGTTCAGGATGGGGAACGCGGGTATACCTGTGGCGGATTCGTTTCGATGTTGGGCAAAACTAATACAATATTTTAAAGTTTAAAAATAAAATAAAAGTTAAAAAATAAAAATGTAAATCAGAAAAAAAAAAAGAAACTAAAGACCTATATATAGAAAACTATAAAACACTGGTGAAAGAAATCAAAGAGGACACTAATAGATGGAGAAATATACCATGTTCATGGATTGGAAGAATCAATATAGTGAAAATGAGTATACTACCCAAAGCAATTTATAGATTCAGTGCAATCCCTATCAAGCTACCAACAGTATTCTTCACAGAGCTAGAACAAATAATTTCACAATTTGTATGGAAATACAAAAAAACCTCGAATAGCCAAAGTGATCTTGAGAAAGAAGAATGGAACTGGAGGAATCAACCTACCTGACTCCAGGCTCTACTACAAAGCCACAGTTATCAAGACAGTATGGTACTGGCACAAAGACAGAAATATAGATCAAGGGAACAAAATAGAAAGCCCAGAGATAAATCCATGCACATATGGACACCTTATCTTTGACAAAGGAGGCAAGAATATACAATGGATTAAAGACAATCTCTTTAACAAGTGGTGCTGGGAAATCTGGTCAACCACTTGTAAAAGAATGAAACTAGAACACTTTCTAACACTATACACAAAAATAAACTCAAAATGGATTAAAGATCTCAACATAAGACCAGAAACTATAAAACTCCTAGAGGAGAACATAGGCAAAACACTCTCTGACATACATCACAGCAGGATCCTCTATGACCCACCTCCCAGAATATTGGAAATAAAAGCAAAAATAAACAAATGGGACCTAATTAACCTTAAAAGCTTCTGCACATCAAAGGAAACTATTAGTAAGGTGAAAAGACAGCCTTAAGAATGGGAGAAAATAATAGCAAATGAAGCAACTGACAAACAACTAATCTCAAAAATATACAAGCAACTCCTACAGCTCAACTCCAGAAAAATAAATGACCCAATCAAAAAATGGGCCAAATATCTAAATAGACATTTCTCCAAAGAATACATACAGATGGCTAACAAACACATGAAAAGATGCTCAACATCACTCATTATCAGAGAAATGCAAATCAAGACCACTATGAGGTACCATTTCACACCAGTCAGAATGGCTGTGATCGAAAAGTCTACAAATAATAAATGCTGGAGAGGGTGTGGAGAAAAGGGAACCCTCTTATCCTCTTGGTGGGAATGCAAACTAGTACAGCCACTATGGAGAACAGTGTGGAGATTCCTTAAAAAACTGAAAATAGACCTGCCTTATGACCCAGCAATCCCACTGCTAGGCATACACACTGAGGAAACCAGAAGGGAAAGAGACACGTGTACCCCAATGTTCATCGCAGCACTGTTTATAATAGCCAGGACATGGAAGCAACCTAGATGTCCATCAGCAGGTGAATGGATAAGAAAGCAGTGGTACATATACACAATGGAGTATTACTCAGCCATTAAAAAGAATACATTTGAATCAATTCTAATGAGGTGGATGAAACTGGAGCCTATTATACAGAGTGAAGTAAGCCAGAAGGAAAAACACCAATACAGTAATCTAATGCATATATATGGAATTTAGAAAGATGGTAACAATAACCCGGTGTACGAGACAGCAAAAGAGACACTGATGTATAGAACAGTCTTATGGACTGTGTGGGAGAGGGAGAGGGTGGGAAGATTTGGGAGAATGGCATTGAAACATGTAAAATATCATGTATGAAACAAGATGCCAGTCCAGGTTCGATGCATGATACTGGATGCTTGGGGCTGGTGCACTGGGACGACCCAGAGGGATGGTATGGGGAAGGAGCAGGGAGGAGGGTTCAGGATGGGGAACACATGTATACCTGTGGCAGATTCATTTTGATATTTGGCAAAACTAATACAATTATGTAAAGTTTAAAAATAAAATAAAATTAATAAAAAAAAAAAACAAAATAAAAATGCTATTAAAAAAAAAAAAAAAAAAGAATGGGGCTTTCTCAAATAAATCACAGGTCTCTGTAACTCCCTGCACAGTGTTTCTATCATTAGTCTGAGCTTTTCTTTTCCAGTTTTACACAAGTAGAATCACGGCCCCTAGATTGGAGCTCTTATAACAAGGCTACCTTGACTATTTATGAACAAAGCTTTCTAGAGATGTATTTTCATTCTATTGGATAAATAACTAGAAATTGGATTGCAAATTCCTAATGTAAGTATATATCTAATTTTATTTAAAAAAATGGACAGTTTTGCAAAAATACTGCACTCAGTGATGGCTTCAATTCTTAAAGAAATCTATTCTTAATTATCTTAAAAACTCCACAGAGTTTCCATGTATGTGCTTCTAATCAGGTCGTTGTACCAATATTCATAACTATGATTACTTTTGAGAATTTGTCAATTAGCCATTTCCTTGTGTTTTTATTTCCACAAATTTCTCTTCCAGCATAAAAGTAGAGGAAGGTGTACATTTAACCTGATAGCAACACAAAGGAGGAATATTATAACCTTTTGATATTTTTGACAAGGTATATTAACACAGTGATGTATTTTACTGGCCATTTTCTCAAAAAACACTTAAAATATAGCACCTATCCTCACATTTTCTTCTGGCTTTCAAACTGGTCTATTATTTTCTTTCCTTATAATATTTCACCCACTGTAGGCAATAGCTTCCAACTTCAGAAGTAGGATTTTATTTCCCGGAGTTTTCCCCACAAACTGCTGGCTCAGGAAGCCTGTAGTTCACCTCCCAGCTTAGTGAAGACCACAGAGTAACCCCATATTTTGCCACCACCAAAGACAGATGATCATCTTTCTAGGCTCAGACATCAATTTCTATCCTACTTGCTAATTAAAAACTGCATCTTTTGGTTTTCATGTTATTTTAGAAAGATGACTCTCTAAGGATTGCTACAGTATATTAAGCTAGGTTGTTTTGTGGTAAAAAACTTAACCCAAAGAATCTGTGGCTTAACACAAAATTAGTTTGTTACATATCACATAGATGGATAGGTGGCTCTCCTCCACAGAGTCTCTCAGGGACCTAGACTTCTAGAACTATCACTTCATACAGGCTTTTGTTTTTCCCTTGAGCTCTTACCTCACATATTGCCAATATGGAGCCTCATATGGGAGGATATATTCCCCTACACCACATCATTCTACCTGAAGCTCTGGTCAACAAATAGGCTACTTTTTTTTTTTTTTTAATAACAAATCAAATCCAGTCCAAAATTTATTTCAGACCATGGGCAGATAAGCAGTAAAGATGAAGGGGCATGTGTTTAAAAATCATCGTTTGTAGAAACTACAACACACACACACACAAAATGGAGACTAAGTTAGTGAGCTCAGAATCCTTCATATCAGGAGAAAATAAGTGGTCCCAGTAACTGATGACAACTGGGGACCCAAACACAGAAATCACACAGTGCACTATGCATGCAGTATAGACTATAGGACTACCTTGCTCAGCACGCATGACCAAGTTTAATATGCTTACAGAGACACTGTCCTGAACTACAGCACTTTCATAAGAAACAACAAACAAATCCTAAAATTTTAAACACCCTTACATTTTTTTGGACCAAAAGAGGGAAGCAGTAATCCTAGTTCTTGTCTCTATCTCCCACAAGAAATGTCTTGTGGTGATCAAATGAACAAATAAAGAAGTGCAACTGATAACCACCCAAATCAGGAATATGCACTAAAATATTCACTTTAGCCTCTTATAATCTTCCCCTTTATTCCAAGAACTTATTTAAAGAGCTTGAAAATATTTGCACAATCAGACATGATATCTTAAATTGTGGATTATCAAGATTCCCTTCATTTAGTGTTTCAACTAGAGAAACATGCAGCTTTTCCCAAACTTGCACTCTTGTGCTGAATGTAAAATTTCCTAATACAAATTTGACAGGATGTTAAGCAACATGAACACTCCTACACTGTTGATGGGAAGGTAAACTGGTGTAGCCACTATGGAGAACAGTATGGAGGTTCTTGGGCTTCCCAGCTGGCTCAGATGGTAAAGAATCCACCTGTGGTACAGGAGACCCAGGTTTGTTCCCTGGGTTGGGAAGATCTCCTGGAGAAAGACGTGAAGACCCACTCCAGTATTCGTGCCTGGGGAATCATATGGACAGAGGAACCTGGAAGGCTACAGTTCATGGGGTCACACAGAGTCAAACATGATGGAGCAACTAACACACACACACACCAGAGGTTCTTTAAAAACAAAAACTAGAGCTACCATATTATCCAGCAATCCCATTCTTAGGTATATCCCTGGAGAAACCTCTAATTCAAAAAGATAAATGTACCCCAATGTTCATAGCAGCACTATTTGCAATAGGAGAACCGTGGAACCAACCTAAGTAACCATCAACAGATGAATGGATAAAGAATATGTGGCATATATGTATGTATATGTGTATATTGTTGTTGTTTAGTCAATAAGTTGTGTCTGACTGTTTATAACCTTATGGACTGCAGTATGCCAGGCTTTCCTGTCCTTCACTATCTCCCCGAGTTTGCTCAAATTCATGTGCATTGAGTCAGTGTAACCATCTCATCCTCTGCCTCCTCCTTCTCCTTTTGTCTTCAATTTTTCCCAACATCAGCGTCTTTTACAATGAGCCAGATCCTCACACCAGGTGGCCCAAGTATTGGAGCTTCAGCTTCAGCAACAGTCCTCCCAATGAATATTCAAGAATGAGTTCCTTTAGGACTAATTGTTTTGATCTCCTTGCTGTCCAAGGGACTCTCAAGAGACTTCTCCAGCACCACAATTTGAAAGCATCAAATCTTTGGCACTCAGCTTTATTTATGATCCAACTCATCTCGATACATGTCTACTGGAAAAATGATATATTTGACTGTACAGACCTTTGTAAACAAAGTGATGTCTCTGCTTTCTAATATGCTGTCCTGGTTTGTCATAGCTTTCCTTCTAAGGAACAAGTGCCTTTTAATTTCATGGGTGCAGCCACCATCCACAGTTAATTTGGAGCCCCCCAAAATAAAAGCTGTCACTGATTCCACTTTTCCCCTTCTTTTTGCTATGAAGTGATGAGACCTATTGCCATGCTCTTAGTTTTTTTAAAGTTGACTTTCAAGCCAACTCTTTTACTCTCCTCTTTCCCCTCATCAAGAGCCTCTTTAGTTCCTTTTCACTTTCTTCCATTAGAGTGGTATCATCTGCATATCTGAAGTTGTTGATATTTCTCCTGAAAATCTTGATTTTAGCTTGTGATTCATCCGGTCTGACATTTTTCATGATATATTCTGTGTATTAGTTGAGTAACCAGGGAGACAATATACAGCCTTGTTGTACTCCTTTCTCAGTTTTGAACAAACCAGTTGTTCCATGCCAAGTTACAACTGTTGTTTCTTGACCCACTTGCAGGTTTCTCAGGAGACAGGTAAGACGGCCTGGTGCTTCTATCTTATACACTCATGTATGTATGTATATATGAATATATATGTATATGAATAGAGTGGAATCTTACTCAGTTGTTAAAAATAATAAAATGATGCCATTTTCAGCAACATAGATGGACTTGGAGATTAACATATTAAGTGAACTAAGCCAGACATATTGCTTATATGTAGAATCTAAAAATAATATACAAATTAACTTATTTACAAAATACAAATAGGTCCCCCACAGACATAGAAAATAAACTTATAGTTATCACAGGGAAAGAAGTGGGAGCTATAAATTAGAAGCTTGGGATTAATATTTACACACTATTATATATAAAACTGGGCTTCCCTGGTGGCTCAGATGGTAAAGAATCTGCCTGCAATGCAGCAGACCTGGGTTTAATCCCTGGGTTGGGAAGATCTCCTAGAGGAGGGCATGGCAACCCACACCAGTATTCTTGCCTGGAGAATCCTCATGGACAAAAGAACCTGATGGACTACAGTCCATGGAATTGCAAAGAGTCGGACATGACTCAGTGAATTAGCACAACACATATATAAAATATGTAAATAACAAGGACCTACTATATACCACATGGAACTATACTCAATATTTTGTAATAGCCTATAAAGGCAAAGGACCCAAAAAAGAATTTGTATTACTTCCATCAAAGGGCAGAGATTAATTTCCCTCCCCTTGAAACTGGATGGGGTTGGAAGTGCTTCCACTAACAGAGTATGGCATTCATGTTCTGTGACTTCTGACTCAGGATCACAAAAGGAATGCTACTTTGTTTTGCACACTGGAAATCTGACTGTTTAAATTTAATCCACTGTGGGCTATCCTTAACTAGGTTCCCAGGCTGTGAATAGTCCAAGCCAAATGAAGAACCCCTGTTGATAGTCCTAGCTGATCACAGCATTTGTGTTGTTTCTGACTAGTACCACGTGTGTGAGTGAAGAAGTTGCTGGATTATTCCAGTCCCCAATGTTTTTAATCACTCTCTACTTATTTACATTTTGCTGTTTCAGGCCCCAGACATTACAAAGCAAAGCAAAGTCTTGACTATTATATCAGAGAATCCATGAATACAACAAAATATTTGTTCTTTAATACTACTAATTCTGGTATGGTTTGTTACAAAGCAGTGAACAATGGTACCACATTTCATACTTCATTGTTACATATGGGCAAGGTGTCATGGGGATAACCAGGATATTTTATGTATTAAAGATCCTTCTGCAAATGGCTTAGGGAGGTAAAGAGAGAAAACTCTAATGTGATATGGGATATAGGGGAAATTGCTAATTTTTCTCACGCCATGGAAGATCTTCCTAAGATGCAACTTTTTCTCACTTTAGGTTTTCAGGATGCTTATATCCTCTAGGCTTTTAATTCACTTCTTAAAAATTCAGATTTATCCAACTGTTAGACACTATAATACGAGCTTTTTCCTTCCTAAGTTAAGTTAGCCGAACAGATGGAGAAGGCACTGGCACCCCACTCCGGTACTCTTGCCTGGAAAATCCCATGGACGGAGGAGCCTGGTAGGCTGCAGTCCATGGGGTCGCTAAGATTTGGACACGACTGTGACTTCACTTTCACTTTTCACTTTCATGCATTGGAGAAGGAAATGGCAACCTACTCCAGTATTCTTGCCTAGGTAACCCCAGGGATGGGCTGCCGTCCATGGGGTCGCACAGAGTCGGACACGACTGAAGTGACTTAGGACCACCACCAACAGCAGCCAAACAGAAACCCGAGCCTACCCTCTTATTTCTGACAGGCAGCTTGTGGATGGAGCAATGTTTACATTGGTCACTACATCAGTAAGTATGATGATGTCTGGTGTAGTTAAATGGAGAAAAGTGTCAGCATGAATAAGGTGGTAAGGGAAAATTCCCCCTTATTCTCTAAACCTGACCACCGTACCACTCATACCCCAACTTCTTAAAGGATATCTGGGTTATGGAGAGACAGACCCTGAAAGAAGAACTGCAGTGCTCAGGGAATACTGTCCAGACTTTGCAGAGGCATTCCAAACAGAAAGGTTGGTCTGAGTTCACAGTTTGAACCTCTCTGTATTTGCCTACTGTCAGCTTTGATCTGGTATGGGACTGGGATATGCACAAATAGGAGCCTGGAGAGAGATTTCGGACCAAGCACATACTTGAAGATTCTGACTTTGAGCATTCAAATGCGCTTGAACAGACTTGGTTCCCATCTTTTCCTCCAAATATCTTTAAAAGAAGAAAGTGCCTGCCAGATAGCAAAGCTCATATTCTCTGGTCACAAATACTATACTTATTATATTTCTCTTGATTGAGATTTCCTCATAACTACCATACTTATTATATTTCTGTTGTTTGAGATTTCCTTATAACTGTCATACTTGTAGTATTTCTCCTGATTGAGATTTCCTCATAACTACCATATAGTTTTATTTCTCTTGATTGGAGTTTCCTCACATTTTCTCATCTCAGACTTTTAATCACCCACTTTAGGAGTACAACAAATCCACTACACATGGACCCTCAAGTTGCAAACTTTCAAAGATACAAATGTTCATTCCATCAACATTACACATGAGTGAAATTGGTTACTTTCCACCTTCTATTTCTGATGATCCTTCAGTCCTACCATCTCCTACCTCCTTTCCTTCCAGTCAGTAACTCTTCCTGCCTGTTCACTCAATGTATGCCACTTTACTCACCCTGCATGCCAGGTGTTGTACTGTACTATCATACTTTTCTTTTTAATATAAATTTATTTATTTTAATTGGAGGCTAATTACTTTACAATATTGTGGTGGTTTTGCCATAAACTGACATGAATCCACCATGGCTGTACATGTGTTCCCCATTCTGAACCCCCCTCACACCTCCCTCCCCATCCCATCCCTCTGGGTCATCCCAGTGCATCAGCCCCAAGCACCCTGTCTCACGCATCGAACCTGGACTGGCGATTCGTTTCATATATGATAATATACACGTTTCAGTGTCTTTCTCTCAAGTCATCCCACCCTCACCTTCTCCCACAGAGTCCAAAAGACTGTTCTATACATCTGTGTCTCTTTTGCTGTCTCGCATATAGGGTTATTGTTACCATTTTTTTTCTGAATTTCATATATATGCGTTAGTATACTATGTTGGTGTTTTTCTTTCTGGCTTACTTCACTCTGTATAATATGCTCCAGTTTCATCCTCCTCATTAGAACTGATTCAAATGTATTCTTTTTAATGGCTGAGTAATACTCCATTATGTATATGTACCATAGCTTTCTTTTTTTTTTTTTTTTCCCTTTTTTTTTATTTATTTATTTATTTTTTCTCCAATTTTATTTTATTTTTAAACTTTACATAATTGTATTAGTTTTGCCAAATATCAAAATGAATCCGCCACAGGTATACATGTGTTCCCCATCCCGAACCCTCCTCCCTCCTCCCTCCCCATACCATCCCTCTGGGCCGTCCCAGTGCACCAGCCCCAAGCATCCAGCATCATGCATCGAACCTGGACTGGCAACTCGTTTCCCACATGATACTTTACATGTTTCATTGCCATTCTCCCAAATCTTCCCACCCTCTCCCTCTCCCACAGAATCCATAAGACCGTTCTATACATCAGTGTCTCTTTTGCTGTCTCGTACACCGGAGATTCCTTAAAAAACTGGAAATAGAACTGCCTTATGATCCAGCAATCCCACTGCTGGGCATACACACTGAGAAAACCAGAAGGGAAAGAGACACGTGTACCCCAATGTTCATCGCAGCACTGTTTATAATAGCCAAGACATGGAAGCAACCTAGATGTCCATCAGCAGATGAATGGATAAGAAAGCTGTGGTACATATACACAATGGAGTATTACTCAGCCATTAAAAAGAATGCATTTGAATCAGTTCTAATGAGGTGGATGAAACTGGAGCCTATTATACAGAGTGAAGTAAGCCAGAAGGAAAAACATAAATACAGTGTACCATAGCTTTCTTATCCATTCATTTGCTGATGGACATCTAGGTTGCTTCCATGTCCTGGCTATTAGAAACAGTGCTGCGATGAACGTTGGGGTACACGTGTCTCTTTCAATTCTGGTTTCCTCAGTGTGTATGCCAAGCAGTGGGACTGCTGGATCATATGGCAGTTCTATTTCCAGCTTTTTAAGGAATCTACACACTGTTCTCCATAGTGGCTGTACTAATTTGCATTCCCACCAATAGTGCAAGAGGGTTCCCTTTTCTCCACACCCTTTCCAGCATTTATTGTTTGTAGACTTTTGGATCGCAGCCATTCTGACTGGCGTGAAATGGTACCTCATAGTGGTTTTGATTTGCATTTCTCTGATAATGAATGATGTTGAGCATCTTTTCATGTGTTTGTTAGCCATCTGTATGTCTTCTTTGGAGAAATGTCTGTTTATTTCTTTGGCCTATTTTTTGATTGGGTCATTTATTTTTCTGGAACTGAGCAACTCCTACAGGAGTTGCTTGTATATTTTTGAGATTAGTTGTTTGTCAGTTGCTTCATTTGCTATTATTTTCTCCCATTCTGAAGGCTGTCTTTTCACCTTGCTTATACTTTCCTTTGTTGTGCAAAATATTTTAAGTTTAATTAGGTCCCATTAGTTTATTTTTGCTTTTATTTCCAGTATTCTGGGAGGTGCATCATAGAGGATCCTTCTGTGATGTATGTCAGAGAGTGTTTTGCCTATGTTTTCCTCCAGGAGTTTTATAGTTTCTGGTCTTACATTGAGATCTTTAATCCATTTTGAGTTTATTTTTGTGTATGATGTTAGAAAGTGTTCTAGTTTCATTCTTTTACAAGTGGTTGACCAGTTTTCCCAGCACGACTTGTTAAAGAGATTGTCTTTTCTCCATTGTATATTCTTGCCTCCTTTGTCTTTTCAAGGCATTGTACTGTAAGATTAAAGTGTTTTATTTTTGCGTTTGTTTTTTAATGTATTATTTGTGTGAAAAGTATTATAAGCCTACTATAGTACAGTACCATATAGCCAATTGTGTTAATTGCATATCTAGACTAATTTTCTTGGACTTACCAATGGATTCTCAGAAATGGAAGTGAAATGAAATGAAAGTCGCTCAGTACCTCATGGACTATACAGTCCACAGAATTCTCAAGGCCAGAATACTGGAGTGGATAGCCTTTCCCTTCTCCAGGGGATCTTCCCAACACAGGGAATGAACCCAGGTCTCCTGCATTGCAGACGGATTATTTACCAGCTGAGCCACCGGGGAATCCCATAGGAATTCAGAAATGGAACTCATGTTTATAGGAAGGTTACTGAAGAAACACTTCTTTGAAAGTTTCTTCAATAATTCTCCACAATGAGGGTCACACAAACAATCCTTTAAAAGTCATAGGACAACAATAAAATTCAAAACATCATGGGAAAATGGTTTGAATAGATATTTCTTTAAAGAAAATACAAAATAGCCCAGAGCATAGCCATACACTACTAATCACTAGAGAAAGGCAAACCAGAAGTACAATGAGAAGCCATTTAACACATATTACAGAAAATAACAAGTGTTGGTAAAAATGTGAAGAAATTGGAACACTTGCACACTGCTGGTGAAAGTGTGAAATGGTGTAGCCACTATGGAAAAAAGTGTGGAGATTCATGAAGGCATTAAAAATAAAATTATATGATGCTTCCCCATCCTGAACCCTCCTCCATCCTCCCTCCTTGTACCATCCCTCTGAGTCGTAAAGTTAAAAAATAAAATAAATAAATAAATAAAAATAAAAAAAATCAGCCATTAAAAAAAATTATATGATGCTTCGCTGTCACTTCTGCATATATGCCCAAAGGAATATAAAGTAGTGCTGAACAGATATCTGTATACCCATGTCCATAGCAGCATTATTTACAGTAGCCAAAAGATGACTATGCAAGTGTCCATTGATGGATGAATGGGTAAGCAAAATGTATTTACAGACAACACAATATTATCCAGTCTTAATAAAGACAGAGCATTTAAAACATATTTTAACATGGAAGAACCTCAAGGACATTAGGGACATTATGCTATGTGAAATAAACCAGTCACAAAAGATACATACTATTGATTTCATTTATATGAGGTACCTAGAGTATTCAAACTCATATAGACAGGAAGCAAAATGGTGGTTTCTAGGGAATGGGGATGGGGAAAATGAGGAGTTACTGTCTAATGAGTCTAGAGTTTCTAACCCTAACCCTAACCCTTCTATTTTTAGGATGAAAAGAATTCTAGAGGTGAATGTGGGTGATGATTACACAAGAATGTGAATGTGCTTAGTGCTACAGAACTGTGCAACTAAAAATGGGTAATACTATTTATGTTAAGTGCATTTTACCACAATCTTTAAAGTCCAGTTAAAAAAATCTGGTGGTAACAACATGAGCAAAAATATCAAGTTAGGAAAAAACAGCATGCTATGGGGGCAGTAAAAGCACCAACATCTCAAAAACTGAAGACATGCTGAAAAAAGTGGAGGGGGTATAGAGTAAGTAGGCAAAAAAATAAGCAAAGGTAGAAGAGGATAGATTTCATATAGAAAGGTGTGAGGTTAGATAATAACAACTCGAGGAAAATGTGAAGAAGACAGAATCCTCATACACTACTGGTGGGATAAAAAATGGTGCAGCCACTTTGGAAGATAGGTTGAAAGTTCCTCAGAAAGTTAAACAGAGTTATCATTTGACCCAGAAATTCCACTCTTACAAATATACTCAAGAGAAATGGAAACATATACCACAGAAAAACATACAAAAATGTCTACACCAGTATTATTCATAATAGCCAAAAGGTGGAAATAACCCAAATGTCCATCAATTAGATGAGTAGATAAATGTGGTTTGCACATGCAATGGAATATTATGTAGTCATAAATAGTGGTGAAGTACTGATACATGTTACATGAATGAACTTTGAAAATATTTTGATAAGTGGAAGGAAGTAGTCACAAAAGCTCATATACTTTATTGATCCATTTATATAAAATAAGAATAAGAAATCCCTAGAGATAGTAATTAAATCAGTGGTTACTTAGGGCTGAGGAGAATCGGGACTAAGGGGTAAAAACCAAAGGGTACAGTGTTTTCTTGGTTGTAAATGTTCTATGTTTGCTTTAAGTTTTATTCTAAATTGATTGTGATGATTGCACACTTCTGTGAATATACTAAAACACAGTGAATTGTACATGTTAAGTGGGTAAATCTCATGTTATGTGAATTGCCTATCAGAAAGCTGTCACAGAAATAAAAAAAAAAAAAAAAAAAGAGGGCCTAGGAGTAAGGCAGATGGAAGGGCAGGCAGAGGAAGAAAGCTTGATCACAGCTCTCCTCCTTCTTAACCCTGATTTCTGTAGGCACAAAGAGGACTGCTTGGTTACCCTAAAAATACATGCAGCATCCATGCAGACTTCCCAGTTCAGACAGCAGTTTCCTGTCTTATCCTCCTCACCTCTGACATGCTATCATTTACCAACTACTTTGTTTTCCTTTGAATACTATTCATATTCTGTAAATTCTGCTATGTAGTATAAATCATATAGCATGTCTTCAGCAGCCTGCCTTCTCCTTTCACATAAAGAGGAATCTAGAAAACAGTAGCCTATCATGGAGAGTGAAAGTCAGACCCCTGGGCCCTGAACAGCTATATACATTCTCCAGCAGTCCTATTTACGACATTCTCTGATCCTGCTGCTCCTGTAATACCCATATCAGAGTATAAGTCAGGCAATTTATTATCAGACTGTGCTTGCTCAGGCCACTGTCACTTCTATAGAGAATCTCAGAATGCTGAAACCAAAAAGAACACACGAAAACAGTTAAAAGGTAGACAGAACTCATGGTTTTGTGCCGGGTCATATTTAGTTCTTTTTCAAGGCAATGAGGTAAAAATAGTCTACAAGGAAACATAAGTTTTGTGGGAAAGCTTGTGGGTCAGTTTTCTGTCATGATTAGTTTGAAGGCATGCATACCATGAGGGAACTCAGGCTCCACATCTTCCTCAGGGTTCAGCCCCCCAGATGACTGTTTTCAGTTCTGTCCCTAGAAAGGAAATCAATATAGTTAGTGTACTTAAGATCACAGTTTACCAGAAGCTGTTTTTAACATCTTATGAAACAGGTTTCACAATAATGTGCATGTATTGGCATCTATCTCTCAGTCTTACCCCAAAGTATTTCTGGGAGACAAAGGGGCAAACCAAGGAGGTCACCACAAGCACACTTTAGAAGAGACCAAATAGCCCTAATTCTATTGCTCATATATTTTAAGATTGTTGTAATGTGTTCATTTCACTAAGCTCTTGGCTCACTCGTTGCCAAATTCCAATCTGCTTTTAATTTCATATCTATAAACATAGATGATGAAGACCATATTTTCTATCATTTTTTCCAGAAATCAATTATCCCAACCCAAGTCATAGTGGCTGAGATCTAAACACCAGCACAAGATAAAGAAAGGTGGATTAAAATCAATCTGTGTATATGTAAAGGAAAATAGAAGAGTTAAGAATTTCAGGCTCAGGGAAAGTTTTGTCCCTGAAAAAGAATATTCAAGATGGCAGAGTAGAAGGATGTGGGCTCATCTTCACCTGCAAGAACACCAGAATTGCAACTCGCTGCTGAACAACCATCAATGAGAGAATGTTGGATCCCGCCAAAAAAAGATACCCCAGGCCAAAGAAAGAAGTTATGATCCAAAAATTCCACTTCTGAGTATATATACAAATAAAATAGAAGCACTAATTAGAAAAAACACATGCATATCAATGTTCAAAGCAGTGCTATTTACAATAGCCAAGGTATGGGACCAATCTAAATGTTCATCAACAGATGGACAGATAAGGAATATGTGAAATATATTCTACCCAGCCATAAAAAAGAATGAACTTATGCCATTTGTGTAAATATAGATGGATCTGGAGGGAATTATGCTTAGTGAAATAAATGATAGGCTACTGTTTTCTAGATGCCTCTTTATGTGAAAGGCTGCTGAAGACATGCTATACGATTTATACTGCATAGCAGAATTTTCAGAATATGAATAATATTCAAAGGAATATGTGCCTCTGGTGAAAACATATATAATGAAAACCATTACACGTGGAAAAGTCAGAAAAAATCCAAATAGGATGAACTTAGAGACCCACACCAAGATATAGCATAGTCAAGTTATCAAAAGCCATAGACATAGACTGTTTAAAGCTGGGGGAAAGTGTCTTGAATAAGGATATTGATACAAGGGATAATTTAATTATTAAGAATTAATTTATAATCAGAAATCATGAGTCCAGAGTGCAGTAGATGAAATATTCAAAATGCTGAAAGAAAAATCAGGTAAAGAAACAGCAAGGGGATGCAAAGTATACAACAGAAAATACAGAAGGAAGCAATGATGGCTACGTGTGGAACAAAAATGAGTTAAGACCTATCAAAAACAGCAAAATGGAAGATATAAATCCTCCAGTAGGGCTGTCCTAAGATGTGGAGGAATAGAATGGAGAGACCATCTTCCCCCCGACAAACTCATCAAAAGATCATTCTAACACTGAGCAAATTCCACAAAACAATTTCTGAACACTGGCAGAGGACACTAGGCACCCAGAAAGGCATGTAGGACACAATATAAAAATAAAAGAGAGAGACAGAAGAGTTAGGGATGGAGACCTGTCCTGCAGAGGGAGTCATGAAAGAGAAGTTTCCAAACACCAGGAAACCCTCTCATCAGCGGGTCTGTGGGGAGTTTGGGATCTCAGAGGGCAACATAACCAGGAGGTAAAAGTAAATAAAACCCACAGATTACACACCTAACTGCAACTCTCATCAGAGAAGTAGCCCAGATGCTCGCGTCCACCACCAACAAGCGGGGGCTGAACAGGGAGGCGTGGGCTGCACTGCTTAGGGTAAGGACCGGGCCTGAATGCCCTGAGGACAATCTGAGGGAGCTAACGTGAGAGAGCAACCCAAACTGCGGGATAGCCAGAGAGAGGGGAAAAAAAAAAAAAAAAAAGGAAAGAAAGAGAGAACTTTGCAGTGAAAAGCTCTAACCTAAGGCACTGCCAGGCCCCCTCACAGAACAAAAGACTGAGTGATCCCCAAAGGAAAGCTACCGGCTGTGGACCAGCCCATCCCCCACCAGAGGCAGAGAGGCAGGCGAGCGACAGCCAAAGCTGGAAGGTGAGGGGCAATCTTGGCCCCAGAGATGGCGTCCTCTACCAAACTGCGAGCTGGCTTCCAGTTGCTAACCAAGTCTTCCTGGTGTCTTGGACGATTGACATCCATCAGGAGGTTAGCTCCCCAGAGGAGACACATAGCACACCTGAGATAGCACTCCTGCTGCACACCCAGGAAACAGCAGCTGGGACAAGGGAGGTGATAAGATGCACCGCCCACCTGGAGAGTGCACTCATCAAGCACCTGGTAGCCTGAGCTGCTCAGACCTGGGAGGGGCATAAAACGTAGGCCCAATTTAGTCTGTGCCTTTGTGGAATACCCAAGAACCTTAACCTGAGTGGCTTAGAAGTGGGAAGTGCATGTAACTCAGGGCTCGCTTTAGACAGTTCCCCTGCAGAACAACCTGGAGCTTGAGCAGTGTAGACTGGGAAAGCACGCATGCTATGAGTGGGGGCAAACCCACTGTGGCCCAGACAATGTGAGCACTCCCCACACATGCCAGTGATATTTTTTTGCAGTGTTTCTCCCTCCCCACAGCACAACTGAACAAGTGAGCCTAAATAAGTGACCACCTTCGCCTCCTTGTGTCATGATGGCAGTCAGACACTAAAGAGACTTGCAAACAGAAGAAGCCAAAATAAACAGAGGGAACCCCTTTGGAAGTGGCAGGTGCAACAGATTTAAATCCTGTAGTTAGCACCGACTACATTGGAAGGGGGCTATAGATCTCAAGAAGAAGTATGAGCTGGAACAAGGCACTATCTGAAACTGAACTGATTCCAAACTGCCCTCAACAGCTACAGAGAAATTCCTAGATATATTTTACTATTATCATTTAAATTTTTTTAAAAAAATTAAGTCCTTTATTACTCCTTAATTTTCATTTTTATAACCTACTATTACCTTGCAAAAAAGACTATTTTTAAAGCAAATTTCATACATATTTTTATAATTTTTGTGATTTTTTAAAATATTGTATTTTTGAGAGTCTACCCTCTACTCTAGATTTTTAATCTTTGCTTTTTGGTATTTGTTATCAATTTTGTACCTATGAGAATCCAATCTTCAGTACCCATTTTTTATTAGGAGTGTGATCATTGGCTTGATTGCCCTCTCCCCCTTTTGACTATCCTTTTTCTTCCCCAGGTCACCTCTATCTCCTCCTTCTCCCTTCTTTTCTCTACCCAACGCTGTGAATCTCTTTGTGTGTTCCAGGCTGTGGAGAACACTTAGGGAACTGATTACTATCTAAATCTGTCTCTCTCCTTTTGACTGCCCCTCTTCTCCTCCTCGTCACCTCTATCTCTTTCCTTCCTCTTCTATTCTCTTTGTAACTCTGTGAACCTCTCTGGATGTTCCAGGCTGTGGAGAGCACATAGGGTATTGATTACCAGCTAGACTGCTCTCTCTCTTTTTGATTCCCCCTCTTCTCCTCCTGGGCACTTCTATCTCCCTCCTCCCTTTTGGCTTCTCCATGTAACTCTGGGAACCTCTCTGGGTGTCCCTCACTGTGGATAATCTTTTCTCCATTAACCTAGATGTTTTATCATCAGTGCAGTATGGATGGAGAAATCTTGAGGCTACTGTAAGAATAAGACTGAAAACCAGAAGCGGGAGGCTTAAATCCAAAACATGAAAACACCAGAAAACTCCTGACCCCAGGGAACATCAATCAACAAGAGCTCATCCAAAAGCCTCCATACCTACACTGAAACCAAGCTCCACCCAAGAGCCAACAAGTTTCAGAGCAAGACATACCACACTAATTCTCCAGCAATGCAGGAACATAGACCTGAACATTAATATACAGGCTGCTCAAAGTCACACCAAACCTGTAGACAGCTCAAAACTCACTGCTGGACACTTCATTGGACTCCAAAGAGAAAAGATACAGCTCCACCCACTATAACACCAACACAAGCTTCCCTAACCAGGAAACTTTGACAAGCCACTCGTCCAACCCCACCCATAGGGAGGAACCTCCACAATAAAGAGGAACCATAAAGGTCCAGCATACAGAAAGGCCACCCCAAACACAGCAATCTAAACAAGATGAAAAGGCAGAGAAATATTCAGCAGGTAAAGGAACATGATAAATGCCCACCAAACCAAAAAAAAAAAAAAAAAAAAAGAGGAGATAGGGAGTCTACCTAAAAAATAATTCAGAATAATGATAGTAAAAATGATCCAAAATCTTGAAAACAAAATGGAGGTACAGATAAATAGTCTGGAGACAAGGATTGAAAAGATGCAAGAAATGTTTAACAAGAACCTAGAAGAAATAAAAAAGAGTAAATCAATAATGAATAATGCAATAACTGAGATCAAAAGCCCTCTGGAGGGAACCAACAGTAGAATAACTGAGACAGAAGATAGGATAAGTGAGGCGGAAGATAGAATGGAGGAAATATATGAAGCAGAGAGGAAAAAAGAAGAAAAGAATTAAAAGAAATAAGGACAACCTCAGAGACCTCTGGGACACTGTGAAATGCCCCGACATTTGAATCATAGGAGTCCTAGTAGAAGAAGATGAAAAGAAAGGCTAGTGCACTGGGAAGACCCAGAGGGATGGTATGGGGAGGGAGGAGGGAGGAGGGTTCAGGATGGGGAGCACATGTATACCTGTGATGGATTCATTTTGATATTTGGCAAAACTAATACAATTATGTAAAGTTTAAAAAAAAAAAAGGTAATGAGAAAATACTTGAGATAATAGTTGAAAACTTCCCTAAAATGGGGAAGGAAATAGCCACCCAAGCCCAAGAAACCCAGAGAGCCCCAAACAGGATAACCCAAGGTGAAACACCCCCAAGACACATATTAATCAAATTAACGAAGATCAAACACAAAGAACAAATATTAAAAGCAGCAAGAGAAAAACAACAAGTAACACACAAGAGGACTCCCATAAGGATAACAGCTGATCTTTCAATAGCTCTTAGAAACTCTTCAGGCCAGAAGGGAATGGCAGGACATACTTAAAGTGATGAAAGATAAAAACCTACAACCCAGATTACTGTAACCAGCAAGGATATCATTCAAATATGAAGGAGAAATAGAAAGCTTAATAGACAAGCAAAAGCTGAGAGAATTCAGCACCACCAAACCAGCTCTTCAACAAATGCTAAAGGATATTCTCTAGACAGGAAACACAGAAAAGGTGTATAAACTCAAACCCAAAACAACAAAGTAAATGGCAACGGGATTATACTTATCAATAATTATCTTAAATGTAAATGAGTTGAATGGTCCAACCAAAAGACAAAGACTGCCTGAATGGATACAAAAACAAGACCCCTATATATGCTGTCTACAAGAGACACATCTCAAAATAAGGGACACATACAGACTGAAAGTGAAAGGCTGGAAAAAGATATTTCACACAAATGAAGATCGAAAGAAAGCAGGAGTAGCAATATTCATATCAGATAAAATAGACTTTGAAATGAAGGCCGTGAAAAGAGAAAAAGAACACTACATAATGATCACTGGATCAATCCAAGAAGAAAATATAACAATTATAAATATATACACACCCAACATAGGAGAACTGCAGCATGTAAGACAAATGCTAACAAGTATGAAAGGGGAAATTAACAGTAACACAATAATAGTTGGAGACTTTAGTACCCCACTCACACCTATGGATAGATCAACTAAACAGAAAATTAACAAGGAAACACAAACTTTAAATGATACAATGGACCAGTTAGAACTAATTGATATCTATAGGACATTTCACCCCAAAACAATGAATTTCCTCTTTTTCTCAAGGGCACATGGAACTTTCTGTAGGATAGATCACATCCTGGTCATAAATCTAGCCTTGGAAAATTAAAAAAAAAAAAAATAGAAATCATTCCAAGCATCTTTTCTGACCACAATGTGGTAAGATTAAATGTCAACAACAGGGAAAAAATATTAAAAATACAAACATATGGAGGCTAAACAGTATGCTTCTAAATAACCAACAAATCACAGAAGAAATCAAAATATGCATAGAAACGAATGAAAATGAAAACACAACAACTCCAAACCTATCAGATTCAGTAAAAACAGTGCTAAGGAGAAGGTTAATAGCAATACAAGGTTACCTCAAGAAACAAGAGAAAAGTCAAATAAATAACCTAACTCTACATCTAAAGCAACTAGAAAAGGAAAAAAAAAAAATGAAGAACCCTATGGTTAGGAGAAGGAAATAAATCATAAAAATTAGGGCAGAAATAAATGAAAAAGAAACAAAGGAGACCAGAGAAAAAGTCAACAAAGCTAAAAGCTGGATCTTTGAGAAGATAAATAAAATAGACAAACCATTAACCAGACTCATCAAGAAAAAATGGAGAAGAATGAAATCAACAAAATTAGAAATGAAAATGGAGAAATCAAAACAGACAACACAGAAATACAAATGATCATAAGAGACTACAATCAGCAACTATATGCCAATAAAATGGACAACTTGGAAGAAATGGACAAATCCTTAGAAAAGCATAACTTTCCAAAACTGAACCAGGAAGAAATAGAAAATCTTAACAGATCCATCACAAGCATGGAAATCAAAACGGTAATCAGAAATCTTCCAGGAAACAAAAGTCCAGGACCAGATAGCTTCACAGGTGAATTCTACCAATTATTTATAGAAGAGCTAACGTCTATCCTAGTCAAACTCTTTCAGAAAAATGCAGAGGAAGATCAACTTCCAAACTCATTCTATGAGGCCACCATCACCCTAATACCTAAACCAGATAAAGATGCCACAAAAAAAGAAAACTACAGGCCAATATAACTGATGAACATAGCTGCAAAAATCCTCAACAAAATTCTAGCAAACAGAATGCAACAACATATTGAAAAGATTGTACATCATTACCAAGTGGGCTTTATCCCAGGGATGCAAGGATTGTTTATTTATTTTTTAATTAATTTATTTTAATCAGAGGCTAATTACCATACAATATTGTAGTGGTTTTTGTCATACATTGACATGAATCAGCCATGGGTGCACATGTCTTTGCCATTCTGTACCCCCCTCCCACCTCCCTCCCTATCCCTTTCTCTGGGTCATTTACTATCCACAAATCAATCAATGTGATACATCACATTAACAAATTGAAAGATAAAAACCATATAATTATCTGAATAGATGCAGAGAAAGCCTTTGACAAAATTCAGCATCGATATATGATAAAAAAAAAAAACCCTCTGGAAAGCAAGAATAGAAGGAACATACCTCAATATAATAAAAGCTATATATGACAAACCCACAGCAAACATTATCTTCAATGGTGAAAAATTGAAAGAATTTCCCCTAAAGTCAGGAACAAGACAAGGGTGCACACTCTTACCACTAATATTCAACATAGTTTTGGGAAGTTTTAGCCACAGCAATCAGAGAAGAAAAAGAAATAAAAGGAATCCAGATTGGGAAAGAGGCAGTAAAACTCTCACTGTTTGCAAATGACATGATCCTCTACATAAAAAACCCTAAAGACTCCATCAGAAAATTACTAGAGCTAATCAATGAAGATAGCAAAGCTGTAGAATATAAAATTAACACACAGAAATCCCTTGCATTTCTATAAACTAACAATGAGAAAACAGAAAGATAAATTAAGGAAACAAGTCCATTCACCATTGCAACGAAACGAATAAAATACTTAGGTATCAGTTCAGTTCAGTTCAGTCGCTCAGTCATGTCATTCTCTGCGACCCCATGAATCGCAGCACACCAGGCCTTCCTGTCCATCACCAACTCCCGGTTTTCATTCAGACTCACGTCCATCGAGTCGGTGATACCATCCAGCCATCTCATCCTCTGTCGTCCTCTTCTCCTCCTGCCCCCAGTCCCTCCCAGCATGAGAGTCTTTTCCAATGAGTCAACTCTTCGCATGAGGTGGCCAAAGTACTGGAGTTTCAGCTTTAGCATCATTCCTTCCAAAGAAATCCCAGGGTTGATCTCCTTCAGAATGGACTGGCTGGATCTCCTTGCAGTCCAAGGGACTCTCAAGAGTTTTCTCCAACACCACAGTTCAAAAGCATCAATTTTTTGGTGTTCAGCTTTCTTCACACTCCAACTGTCACATCCACACATGACCACTGGAAAAACCATAGCCTTGACTAGACGGACCTTTGTTGGCAAAGTAATGTCTCTGCTTTTCAATATGCTATCTAGGTTGGTCATAACTTTTCTTCCAAGGAGTAAGCATCTTTTAATTTCATGGCTGGAGTAACTATCTGCAGTGATTTTGGAGCCACCAAAAATAAAGTCTGACACTGTTTCCCCATCTATTTCCCATGAAGTGATGGGACCTGATACCATGATCTTCATTTTCTGAATGTTGAGTTTTCAGCCAACTTTTTCACTCTCCTCTTTCACTTTCAATAAGATTTTCTTTAGTTCTTCACCTTCTGCCATAAGGGTGGTGTCATCTGCATATCTGAGGTTATTGATATTTCTCCCAGCATTCTTGATTCCAGCTTGTGCTTCTTCCAGCCCAGTGTTTCTCATGATGTACTCTGCATATAAGTTGAATAAGCAAGGTGACAATATACAGCCTTGACATACTCCTTTTCCTATTTGGAACCAGTCTGTTGTTCCATATCCTGTTCTAACTGTTGCTTATAAATCTACCTAAATAAACAAAAGACTTATATATAGAAAACTATAAAACATTGATGAAAGAAATGAAAGATGACACAAATAGATGAAAAAATATACCATGTTCATGGATTGGAAGAATCAATATAGTGAAAATGAGTATACTACACAAAGCAGTCTATAGATTCAATGCAATCCCTATCAAGCTACCAGCAGTATTTTTAAAAGAACTAGAACAAATAATTTCACAATTTATATGGAAATATAAAAAACCTCAAATAGCCAAAGCAATCTTTTGAAAGAAGAATGGAACTGGAGGGATCAACCTGCCTGACTTCAGACTATACTACAAAGCTGTATCCATCAAGATTGTATGATACTGGCACAAACACTGAAATATAGATCAATGGAACAAAATAGAAAGCCCAGAGATAAATCCATGCACCTATGGATACCTTATCTTTGACAAAGGAGAATATACAATGGAGAAAAGACAATCTCTTTAACAAATGGTGCTGTGAAAACAGGTCAACCACTTGTAAAAGAATGAAACTAGAACACTTTCTAACACCATATACAAAAATAAACTAAAAATGGATTAAAAATATAAATGCAAGACCAGAAACTATAAAACACCTAGAGGAAAACATAGGCAAAACACTCTCTGACATAAAGCACAGCAGGATCTTCTATGACCCACCATCCAGAGTAATGGAAATAAAAGCAAAAATAAATAAACGGGACCTAATTAAACCTAAAAACTTTTGCACAACAAAGGAAACTATAAGCAAGGTGAAAAGACAGCTTTCAGAATGGGAGGAAATAATAGCAAATGAAGCAACTGACAAACAACTAATCTCAAAAATATACAAGCAACTCCTGCAGCTCAATTACAGAAAAATAAATAACCTAATCTAAAAATAGGCCAAAGAACTAATCAGACATATCTCCAAAGAATACATACAGATGGCTAACAAACACTTGAAAAGATGCTCAACATTACTCATTATCAGAAAAATGCGTATCAAAACCACAATGAGGTACCATTTCACACCAGTCAGAATGGCTGATCTGAAAAGGTCTACAAACAATAAATGCTGGAGAGGGTGCAGAGAAAAAGGAGCCCTCTTACACTGTTGGTGGGAATGCAAACTAGTACAGCTACTATGGAGAACAGTGTGGAGATTCATTAAAAAACTGGAAATAGAAATGCCATATGATCTGGGAATCCCACTTCTGGCTATACACACCGAGGAAACCAGAATTGAAAGAGACACATGTATGCCAATGTTCATTGGCAGCACTGTTTACAATAGCCAAGACAGAGAAGCAACGTAGATGTCCATTGGCAGACGAATGGATACGAAAGCTGTGGTATATGTACACAATGGAATATTACTTAGCCGTTAAAAAGAATGCATTTGAATCAGTTCTAATGAGGTGAATGAAACTGGAGCCTATTATACAGAGTGAAGTAAGTCAGAAAGAAAAACACCAAAGCAGTATACTAACACATATATATGGAATTTAGAAATATGGTAACAATGACCCTATATGCGAGACAGCAAAAGAGATACAGATGTAAAGAACAGTCTTTTGGACTCTGTGGGAGAAGGTGAGGGTGGGATGATTGGCGAGGGTAGCATTGAAGCGTGTATATTATCATATGTGAAGCGGATCCCGGGTCCAGCTTTGATGCATGAGACAGGGTGATCAGGGCTGGTGTAATGGGATGACTCTGTTGATGGGATGGGGAGGGAGATGAGAGGGGTGTTCTGCATGGGGAACATATGTGCACCCATGGCTGATTCATGTTGATGTATTGCAAAACCCACCATAATATTTAAAAGTAATTAGCCTCCAATTAAAATAAATTAATTTTAAAAATCCTCCAGTAACAGTAAAAATATCAAAAGGCAACATTGTCAAAATTTATATGAAAAATTATCTAAATACATGTTTCTAGAAGGAAACACTAGGACTTTCCTGGTGGTCCAGTTGGTTTGGAATTTACCTGCCAATGCACCAACTCAGGAGACAGGATTTCCAACTCCGGAATGGTAAAATACCACAAGCAGAGGGGAAAATTAATCCTGTGTCCCATAACCACTGAGCCCATGTGATGCAACTACTGAAGCCAGCATGCCTAGAGCCCATGCTCCGCAACAAGAGAAGCCACCACACTGAGAAAACCTTGTACCTAGCCCCTGCTCACCAAAACTAGAGAAAGTTCACATTCAGCAATGGAGACCCAGCAGAGTCAAAAATAAAAAAATAAATAAAATAAAAGGGAAACACTTTAGAAAAAAAGACATGAGATTATAAGGTAAATGATAAAAAATATATCCTAATAAACATTATCCAAATAATTGAGGAGCTATATAATTATCAGACAAATATAGATTTAAAGAAAAAAATGTTGAGTTCAGTTAAGTTTAGTCACTCAGTCATGCCCGACTCTTTGCGACCACACGAATCGCAGCACGCAAGGCCTTCCTGTCCATCACCAACTCCCAGAGTTTACCCAAACTCATGTCCATCGAGTCGGTGATGCCATCCAGCCATCTCATCCTCTGTCGTCCCCTTATCCTCCTGCCCCCAGTCCCTCCCAGGATCAGGGTCTTTTCCGATGAATCAACTCTTCACATGAGGTGGCCAAAGGATTGGAGTTTCAGCTTTAGCATCAGTCCTTCCAATGAACACCCAGGACTGATCTCCTTTAGGATGGACTGGTTGGATCTCCTTGCAGTCCAAGGGACTCTCAAGAGTCTTCTCCAACACCACAGTTCAAAAGCATCAATTCTTCGTCACTCAGCTTTCTTCACAGTCCAACTCTCACATCCATACATGACCACTGGAAAAACCATAGCCTTGACTAGACAGACCTTTGTTGGGAAAGTAATGTCTCTGCTTTTGAATATGCTATCTAGGTTGGTCATAACTTTCCTTCGAAGGAGTAAGCGTCTTTTAATTTCATGGCTGCAGTCACCATCTGCAGTGATTTTGGAGCCCAAAAAAAGAAAGTCTGACACTGTTTCCACTGTTTCCCCATATATCTGCCATGAAGTGATGGGACCAGATGCCATGATCTTCGTTTTCTGAATGTTGAGTTTTAAGCCAACTTTTTCACTCTCCTCTTTCACTTTCATCAAGAGGCTTTTGAGTTCCTCTTCCCTTTCTGCCATAAGGGTGGTGTCATCTGCATATCTGAGGTCATTGATATTTCTCCTGGCAATCTTGATTACAGCTTGTGCTTCTTCCAGCCCAGAATTTCTCATGAGGTATTCTGCATAGAAGTTAAATAAGCAGGGTGACAATATACAGCCTTGATGTACTCCTTTTCCTATTTGGAACCAGTCTGTTGTTCCATGTCTAATTCTAACTGTTGCTTCCTGACCTGCATATAGGTTTCTCAAGAGTCAGGTCAGGTGGTCTGGTATTCCCATCTCTTTCAGAATTGTCCACAGTTTATTATGATCCACACAGTCAAAGGCTTTGGCATAGTCAATAAAGCAGAAATAGATGTTTTTCTGGAACTGTCTTTCTTTTTCCATGATCCAGCAGATGTTGGCAATTTGATCTCTGGTTCCTCTGCCTTTTCCAAAAGCAGCTTGAACATCTGGAAGTTCACGGTTCATGAATGGCTTGAAGAATTTTGAGCATTACTTTACTAGTGTGTGAGACGAGTGCAATTGTGTGGTAGTTTGAGCATTCTTTGGCATTGCTTTTCTTTGGGATTGGAATGAAAACTGACCTTTTCCAATCCTGTGGCCGCTGCTGAGTCTTCCAAATTTGCTGGCATATTGAGAGCAGCACTTTCACAGCATCATCTTCCTAGATTTGAAATAGCTCAAGTGGAATTCCATCACCTCCACTAGCTTTGTTCATAGTGATGGTTTCTAAGGCCTACTTGACTTCACATTCCAGGATGTCTGGCTCTAGGTCAGTGATCACATCATTGTGATTATCTGGGCCATGAAGATCTTTTTTAAACTGTATACCATTTGTACAGTTCTGTGTATGCTTGCCACCTCTTATTAATATATTTTGCTTCTGTTAGGTCCATACACCATTTCTGTCCTGTATCAAGCCCATCTTTGCATGAAATGTTCCCTTGGTATCTGTAATTTTCTTGAAGAGGTCTCTAGTCTTTCCCATTTTGTTGTTTTCCTCTATTTCTTTGCATTGATCTCTGAGGAAGTCTTTCTTATCTCTCCTTGCTATTGTTTGGAACTCTACATTCAGATGCTTATATCTCTCCTTTTCTCCTTTGCTTTTTGCTTCTCTTCTTTTCATAGCTATTTGTAAGCCCCCCCAACCCCGAAAAGACACCTTTTTTTTTTTTGCATTTCTTTTCCATGGGGATGGTCTTGATCCCTGTCTTCTGTACAATATCACGAACCTCTGTCCATAGTTCATCATGCACTCTGTCAGATCTAGTCCCTTAAATCTATTTCTCAGTTCCACTTTCTAATCATAAGGAATTTGATTTAGGTCATTCCTGAATGGTCTAATGGTTTTCCCTACTTTCTTCAATTTAAGTCTGATATTGGCAACAAGGTGTTCATGATCTGAGCCACAGTCAGCTCCTGGTCTTGTTTTTGCTGACTGTATAGAGCTTCTCCATCTTTGGCTGCAAAGAATATAATCAATCTGATTTCGGTCTTGACCATCTGGTGATGTCCATGTGTAGAGTCTTCTCTTGTGTTGATGGAAGATGGTGTTTGCTATGACCAGTGCATTCTCTTGGCAAAACTGTATTAGCCTTTGCCCTGCTTCATTCCCTATTCCAAGGCCAAATTTGCTTGTTACCCCAGGTGTTTCCTGACAAATATAAATTTAAAGAAAAATTGTTACTAAAAATAAATGCTTTTTATAATAATGAAAATGACAATTCATCAAGAAGACACAATTTTAAACTGATATACATCTAACAATAGAACTCAAACCACACAGCAAAACTGATGAAATTTATGAGACAAATAAAACAATAATATTTGTAGACTTTAATGGCCCACTTTCAATAATGGATAGAATGACTAAGGAGATCAACAAAGAAATAGGAGACTTAAACAGCACAATATTTCAACTAAATCTAACAAACATCCATAGAACATTTTACATAATAACAGCATAAGGAATATCCTGCTCAAACACACATGGAACTTTGTGCAGGATAGGCCATATTTTAATCTATAAAATGTATATTAGTAAATATATAAAAACAGAAGTGGTTAAAAAAGGATTCTCCGTAACCATAATTAAATAAATTAGAAACCAGTTACACATAAATATTTATAAATGTGTGGAAATTAAATTACACATTCCTAGATAATCAGTAGGTCAAGGAAGAAATAACAAGAAACTCTATCCTTATTTTAGCCATTATTTTGTAACAACATATACATGTATCAAATAAGTGTGTTGAACAATTTAAGATTAAACAATTGTATATGTCAATTATATCACAATAAAACTGGCAAAAGTTTAAAATTTTAAAAATAAACAATAATTTGAGATAACCTTTATTATGTTGACACACAGTCCATGTGAATGCAAAGAGTTGGGCACACCTTAGTGACTGAAAAACAACAAATGCTCCATCTATACACATTTTCTGATGAGTTTTTTTTTTTAATCATAAATGGGTATTGAATTTTGTCAAAAACTTTTCCTGCAGTTATTGAGATGATCATAATTCACAAACAATCAATGATGGAGAGGTTTTGGAGAGAAGGGAACCCTCCTACACTGTTGGTAGGAATGTAAATTGGTGTAGTCACTATGGACAGCATTATAGAGTTTCCTTAAAAAGCTAAAAATAACCTTACCATATGACCCTGCAATCACATTCTTGGACATACAACTGGAGAAAAACATGGTCTGAAAGGATCCATACACCCCAATGTTCATTGTAGCACTTTTAATAATATCCAAGACATGGAAGTAACCTATGTGTCCATCAACAGAGGAATGGATGAAGGAGATGTGGTGCATATACACAAAGAAATATTACTAAGCAATAAAAAGGAACACAATTAAGTCAGTTTGAATGAGGTGGATGAAGCTACAGATTATTATAAAGAGTGAAGTCAGAAAGAGAAAAACAAATATTGTATATTAACACATATATATGAAATCTAGAAAGTTGGTGCTGATGAACATATTTGCAGGGCAACAATGGAGACGCCCAGGTGGCGTTAGTAGTAAAGCACCTGTCTACCAATACAGAAGATGTAAGAGATGCGGGTTTGATCCCTGGGTCAGAAAGATATCCCCTGGAGGAGGACATAGCAACTCATCCAGTATTTTTGCCTAGAGAATGACATAGACAGTGTAGCCTGGCAAGCTACAGTCCATAAGGTCACACCAAGTCAGACACAACTGAAGCGACTTAGCAAAATAGCAATGGAGATGCAGAAATACAAAACAGACATGTAGACACAGTAGGGGGAAAAAAAGAGTAGGATAAATTGAGAGAGTAGTGCAGAAATATATACATTACCATATGTAAAATAAATGTGGTGTGGTGTGGAAGTCACTGAGTCATGTCTGACTCTTTGTAACCCCAGAAAATGTATTCTGCCAGCAATTTCCATGGAATTCTCCAGGCAAGAATATTGGAGTGAGTTTCCATTCCTTTCTAAAGGATATCTTCCCTACCCAGGGATTGAACTTGGGTCTCCTGCACTGCAGGCAGATTTTTTACCATCTGAGCCACCAGGGAAGGCATGTAAACTAAATAGCAGGTAGGAACTTGCTATATGACAGAGGGAGCTCAAAACTGGTGCTCTCCCTACTCTTGTATTTTCAAATAACATGTTGTTCAGCATTGCTCATCTTCTAACTCAAATTGTTGTGTTTAAAATACATGCTCAGTTGTGTCAGACTCTTTACAGCCTCATGGATTGTAGCCCGCCAAGCTTCTCTCTTCATGAAATTGTCCAGGCAATATTAAATAAATATTTATTTATAAATATTATAAATATTTATATAATAAATATAAAATATTAGAGTGGGTTGCCATTTCTTTCTTCTGGGATCTCCACAACCCAGGGATCGAAACTTTGTTTCTTGCATCTCCCGAATTGGCAGGCGGATTCTTTACCAACTGCACCACTAACTCAGATAAATATCTGTATAAATTAACCTATACCAGTAGCCTAATGATGAGAAAACACAAGATAAATCCATATTTTTGGACATTATACAAAATATTGGACCAGTACTTTTAAAAATAAGCAGAGTGACAATTTACAGCCTTGATGTACTCCTTTCCCAATTTGGAGCCAATTTGTTGTTCCATGTCCCATGCATATTGTCAACCCGTTTATTTAACTTATATGCAGAGTACATAATGAGAAATGCTGGACTGGATGAAGCACGAGCTGCAATAAAGATTGCTGGGAGAAATATCAACAACCTCAGATATGCAGATGACACCACATTTATGGCAGAAAGCATAGAAGAACTAAAGAACCTCTTGATGAAAGTGAAAGAGGAGAGTGGAAAAGTTGGCTTTAAAGTCAACATTCAGAAAACTAAGATCATGGCATCCAGTTCCCATCATTTTATGGCCAACAGATGGAGAAACAGTGGAAACAGTGAGAGACTTTATTGTGGGAGGCTCCAAAATCACTGCAGATGGTGACTGCAGCCATGAAATTAAAAGACACTTGCTCCTTGGAAAAAAGTTATGACCAACCTTGGAAAAAAGTTATGACCAACCTAGACAGCATATTAAGAAGCAGAGACATTACTTTGCCAACAAAAGTCCATCTTAGCCAAAGCTATGGTTTTTCAGTAGTCATGTATGGATGTGACAGATGGACTATAAAGAAAGCTGAGTGCCAAATAATTGATACTTTAGAACTGTGGTGTTGGAGAAGACTCTTGAGAGTCCCTTGGACTGTGAGGAGATCCAACCAGTCTGTCCTAAAAGAAATCAGTCCTGAATATTCATAGGAAGGACTGATGCTGAAGCTGAAACTCCAGTATTTTCGTCATCTGATGTGAGCAGCTGATTCATGGGAAAATACCCTGATGCTGGGAAAGATTGAAGGCAGGAGGAGGAGAGGACGACAGAGGATGAAATGGTTGGATGGCTTCAGCAACTCAATGGACATGAGTTTGAGTAAACTCCGGGAGTTGGTGATGGACAGGGAGGCCTGTCATGCTGCAGTCCATGGGGTCACAAAAAGTCAGGCAGAACTGAGAGACTGAACTGAACTGAACTTTTCAAAAGGGTTAAGTTCACGAAAAATGAGACTGAGAAAGTGTTGGAGAATAACTGATGTGGCCAGTAGACCCTAAGATGGTATCTGATGATTCTCCATCTCTTGTGTTCTAATCCCCTTCTCATGAGTGTGGGCAGGAACTGTGATCTGCTCACATGGCAAAGAATTGAGTGAAAATTCTAGACAATGAACACGAAGGAACAGAGGCACTTGGTCCAAGAGACTGCAGACAACTGAATTCTAACAATCATGACAATCATGTGAGCTTGGAAGGGGATTCTTTCCTGGCTGAACATTCTGTTGAGAGTTTATCCTTGGCCATTACCTACATTTGGATTCTTCACCCACACAAATTTTGATACAATATGTGTGGATTTTGTTATGTTAAATTATGTGATAATTTATTATTAGCAAAAAAGTAATATATATGGCAAATAAATGTAATGTATCCTGGAGCAATACATGAACCATGAACTTGCAGATGTTCAAGCTGGTTCTGGAAAAGGCAGAGGAACCAGAGATCAAATTGCCAACATCCTCTGGATCATGGAAAAAGCAAAAGAGTTCCAGAAAAACATCTATTTCTGCTTTATCGACTATGCTAAAGCCTTTGACTGTGTGGATCACAATAAACTGTGGAAAATTCTGAAAGAGATGGGAATACCAGACAACCTGACCTGCCTCTTGAGAAACCTATATGCAAGTCAGGAAGCAACAGTTATAACTGGAAATGGAACAATAGACTGGTTCCAAATAGGAAAAGGAGTATGTCAAGGCTGTATATTGTCACCCTGCTTATTTAACTTATATACAGAGTACATCATGAGAAATGCTGGGCTGGAAGAAGCACAGCCTGGAATCAAGATTGCCAGGAGAAGTACCGATAACCTTAGATATGCAGATGACATCCTTATGGCAGAAAGTGAAGAGGAACTAAAAAGGCTCTTGATGAAAGTGAAAGAGGAAAGTGAAAAAGTAGGCTTAAAGCTCAACATTCAGAAAACGAAGATCCTGGCATCTGGTCCCATCACTTCGTGGTAAATAGATGGGGAAACAGTGGAAACAGTGTCAGACTTTATTTTGGGGGGGCTCCAAAATCACTGCAGATGGTGATTGTAGCCATGAAATTAAAAGACGCTTACTCCTTGGAAGGAAAGTTATGACCAACCTCGACAGCATATTCAAAAGCAGAGACATTACTTTGCCAACAAAGGTCTGTCTAGTCAAGGCTATGGTTTTTCCAGTGGTCATGTAGGGATGTGAGAATTGGACTGTGAAGAAGGTCGAGCGCCAAAGAATTGATGCTTTTGAACTGTGGTGTTGGAGAAGACTCTTGAGAGTCCCTTGGACTGCAAGGAGATCCAACCAGTCCATTCTAAAGGAGATCAGCCCTGGGTATTCATTGGAAGGACTGATGCTAAAGCTGAAACTCCAGTCCTTTGGCCACCTCATGTGAAGAGCTGACTCATTGGAAAAGACCCTGATGCTGGGAAGGATTGGGGGCAGGAGGATAAGGGGACGACAGAGGATTAGATGGCTGGATGGTACCACTGACTCGATGGACATGAGTTTGGGTATACTGCAGGAGTTGGTGATGGACAGGGGGGCCTGGTATGCTGTGTTTCATGGAGCAGACAAAGAGTCGAACATGACTGAGGGACTGAACTGAACTGAACTGATCCTGGATTGAATATTGGAAAGAAAAATGACCATAGTTGGAAAATATTCTGGTAAAATATCAAGAAAATCAAATCCATTTAATAAGTTTATATCACTGTCAATTTCTCAGCTTTTGTAAATATAGTATGGTGATATAATCTAAAATTGTTTCCAAAAATATTTTAAAGTATTACTTTCATATAAAAATAACTCTCAAAAACATAAAGAAACAACAACAACAAAGTCTTGGGCTCAGAGGGTAAAAGAGAAGGGCAAAGCAGTATCCCTAATCTATCCACTGTTCCAAACACAGATGCACTTTCTTCAGGAAGACCCTCTCAAGCTTCAGGGACTTTCCACCTTTCTTTTCCCTCTTCATTCTCCCCATCATCCTGCCATCAGTTTGTGTCTCAATAAACACTTCTCTAAAAATATGTGTCTGTGCCTGCACCTCCCCTTTATGGAACACAACTTTGTCATGGCCAAGGGGCTTGCATAACACAATTAAGCTCTTTTGAGCAGTGCCATGCAGAAACACCCAAGTCAGATGGATCATAGTGAGGAGTTCTGACAAAATGTGGTCAACTGGAGAAAGAAATGGCAACACACTCTACTATTCTTGCCTGGAAAACCCCATGGACAGTATGAAAATGCAAAAGGATATGACACCAGAAGATTAGCCACCTCCAGAGTAGAAGGTGTCCAATATGCTACTGGAGAAGAGCAGAGGACAATTACTAATAGCTCCAGAAAGAATGAGGGTGCTGGGCCAATGCAGAAATGATGCTCAGCTGTGGATGTGTCTGGTGGTGAAAAATCCAATGTTCTAAAGAACAATATGACATAGGAACCTGGAATGCTAAGTCTGTGAATCAAGGTAAATTGGACATGTTCAAGCAGGAAATGACAAGAATGGACATTGACATCTTAGGGATCTGTGAATTAAAATGTACGAGAATATAATTCATATGACGATTATATCTACTACTATGGCCAAGAATCCCTTATAAGAAATGGAATAGCCCTCATACTCAACAAAAGAATCCAAAATGCAGTACTTGGGTGCAATCTCAAAAACAACAGAATGATCTCAGTTCGTTTTCAAAGCAACCATTCAATATCACAGTTCAGTTCAGTTCAGTCACAATATCACAGTAATCCAAGTCTATACCGCACCTCTGATATTGAACAAGCAGAAACTGACCAGTTCTATGAAGACATAAACCATCATGTAAAACTAACACCAAAAATGTTCTTATTTTCATGATATAGGATTAGAATGTAAAAGTTGGAAGCAAAGTCAAAAGACACCCAGAATAACAGAAAAGTTTTGTATTGTAGTACAAAATGAAGCAGGGCAAAACCTAACAGAGTTTTGTCAAGTGAACATGCTGATCTTAACAAACACCCTTTTCCAATGAACCAAAAGACAACTCTACATATGAATATCACAAAATGGTCAATATCGGAATCAGATTGATTATGGTCTTTGTAGCCAAAGATGGAGAATCTGTCTACAGTAAGTTAAAACAAAGCCTGGAGCTAACTGTGGCACACATCAGGAGCTTCTTACGGCAAAATTAAAGCTTAAATTGAAGAAAGTAGGCAAAACCACTAGGCTATTCAGGTATGACCTAAATCAAATCCCTTATGATTATACAGTAGAGGTGATGAATAGATTAAAGGGATTAGATCTGGTAGACAAAATGTCTGAAGAACTATGGATGGAGGTTCATAACATTGTATAGGCAGCAGTGACCAAAACCATGCCTAACAAAAAGAAAGGCAAGAGGCGAAATGGTTGTCTGCGGAGACATTACAAATAGATGGGGAGAGAAGAGAAGTGAAAGACAAAGGAGAAAGGGAAAGATATACTGAAATGAATGTAGAGTTCCAAAGAATAGAGAGCAGAAATAAGAAGGCTTTCTTAAGTGAACAATGCAAAGAAATAGAGGACTTTTGGATAGCAGCCATTCTGACCAGCATCAGATTGTACCTCATTGTGGTTTTGATTTGCATTTTTTGTAATAATGAGTGATGTTGAACATCTTTTCATGTTTTTGTTCATCTGTATATCTTCTTTGGAGAAATGTTTGTTTAGGTCTTTGGCCCATTTTTTGATTGGGTCATTTGTTTTTCTGGAATTGATCTGAAGGAGCTGCTTGTATATTTTTGAGATTAATTCTTTTTCAGTTGCTTCGTTTGCTATTATTTTCCCCCATTCTGAACTCTGTCTTTTCACCTTGCTTATAGTTTCCTTCATTGTGCAAAAGTCTTTAAGTTAATTAGGTCCCATTTGTTTATTTTTGCTTTTATTTCCATTACTCTGGGAGATGGGTCATAGAGGATCCTGCTGTGATTTATGTCAGAGAGTATTTTGCCTATGTTTTCCTCTAGGAGTTTTATAGCTTCTGGTCTTACATTTAGATATTTAATCCGTTTTGAGTTTATTTTTGTGTATGGTGTTAGAAAGTGTTCTAGTTTCATTCTTTTACAAGTGGTTGACCAGTAGAAAGATTATAATGATGACCTTATATGCGAGACAGCAAAAGAGACACAGATGTATAGAACGTCTTTTGGACTCTGTGAAAGAAGGTGAGGGTGGGATGATTTGAGAGAATAGCATTGAAACATGTATATTATCATATGTGAAACAGATTGCCAGTTCAGGTTGGATGCATGAGACAGGGTGCTCAGTGCTGGTGTACTGGGATGGGATAGGAGGGAGGTGGGAGGTGGGAGGGGGTTCAGAATGGTGAACACATGTACACCCACAGCTGATTCATGTCAAGGTATGGCAAACACCACTACAATATTGTAAAGTAATTAGCCTCCAATTAAAATAAATAAATAAAAAGTAAAATAAAGGAATGGGGGGGGGGGCGGTCCTAAGATGGTGGAGGAATAGGACAGGGAGACCACTTTCTCCCCCACAAATTCATCAAAAGAACATTTAAACGCTGAGTAAATTCCACAAAACTTCTGAATGCCGGCAGAGGACATCACACACCCAGAAGAACAGCCCATTGCCTTCGAAAGGAGGTAGGAAAAAATATAAAAGATAAAAAAAGAGACAAAAGAGGTAGGGATGGAGCTCTGTCCCAGGAAGGGAGTCTTAAAAAGAGAGAAGTTTCCGAACACCAGGAAACAGTCTCACTGCCGAATATGTGGCGAGCCTTGGAACCACAGAGGGTAACATAACTGGGAGGAAAAATAAATAAATAATTAAACCCCACAGATTATGTGCCCAATGGTAACTCCCCCAGTGGAGAAGCAGCAAAGACGCCTGCACCCACCACTAGCAAGCAGGGGCTGGGCAGGGAGGCGCAGGCTGCATTGCTTAGGGTAAGGACCAGGCATGAATGCCCCGAGGACAATCTGAGGGAACTAACTTGGACTAGCAAACCAGACTGTGGGATAGCTACCACATGAAAAGCCCTAACCTAAGACACTGCCAGGCCCTCTCACAGGACAAAGAACTGTAGAGAGCTAGTCGGCTGCAGACCATCCCCCTCCAGTGACAGGCAGCCAGAGCTGGAAGGGGACAATCACAGCCTCAGAGAGACATTATCTACCAAACTGCAAGCAGGCTTCTTTGCTAACTAAGACTTCTTGGGGTTCTGGGCAATCAACATTTTCCTGAGAAGGTGCACTGGTTGTACACCCAGAAAACAGAGTGGCAGGGACGGGGGAGGTGATAAGTCACAGCAACCACTTTCGCCAAAAACCTCATCACCTGAACAGCTGGGAAGGGCACAAAATGCAGGCCCAACCGAGTCTGCACCTCTGAGGACTACCCGAGTACCTGAACCTGAGTGGCTTAGACCTGGGAGGTGCATTCAGCCCAGGGCCGGCAATGGACGGTTCCTGGTGAAGCAACATAGAGCCTGAGCAGTGTGTGCAGGGAGGGCACTTGTGCCATGAGCGGGGGCAAACCCAGTGTGGCTGAGCCACTGCAAGCACATGCCAGTGTTATTTGTTTGCAGCGTCCCTCCATCCCCACAGCACGACTGAACAAGTGAGCCTAAAAAAGTGTCCACCACCACCCTCCTTGTGTCAGGGCAGAAATCAGACACTGAAGAGACCAGCAAACAGAAGAAGCTAAAACAGAGGGAACTGCCTTGGAAGTGACAGGTGCAATAGATAACTAACCCTGTAGTTAGTACCGACTACATAGGAAGGGGCCTATAGATCTTGAGAAATATAAGCTGGACCAAGGAACTATCCGAAAATGAACTGACCCCACACTGCCCACAACACCACCAGAGAAAGTCCTAGATATATTTTTACTATATTTTATGATCTTTTTTTTTTTTTAATTTTAAGTCCTCTATTACTCCTTTAATTTTCATTTTTGTAACCTACTATTATTTTCCACACACATACAAAAGACCCTATTTTTTAAAGCAAACTTCATATATATATATTTTGTGTGTGTGTGTGACTTTTTTTCTTTTCTTTTCTTTAATATTGTATTTTTGAAAATCCAATTTCTACTCTAGATTTTTAATCCTTGCTTTTTGGTATTTTTTTTTTTTATTATCAATTTTGTACCTTTAAGAACCCAATCTCCAGTACCCATTTTTACTTGGGAGTGAGATTACTGGCTTGACTGCTCTCTCCCCCTTTGGACTCTCCTTTTTCTCCACCAGGTCGCCTCTATCTCCTCCCTCCCTCTTCTCTTCCCTACCCAACTCTGTCAATCTCTTTGTGTGTTCTGGACGGTGGAGGACACTTAGGGAACTGATTACTGGCTGGATCTGTCTCTCTTCTTTTTTTTAATTTAATTTAATTTTTTAACTTTACAATATTGTATTTGGTTTTGCCATATATCAAAATGAATCTGCCACAGGTATACTCCTTTTGATTCCCACCCCCCCCCCCCCTTTATCCTCCTGGTCACCTCTGTCTCCTTCCTCCCTCTTCTCTTCTCTGTATAACTCCATGAACATCTCTGAGCAGTCCAGACAGTGAAGTGCACATAAGGAAGTGATTACTGGCTAGTTTGCTCTCTCCTCTTTGGATTCCACCTCATCTCATTTAGGTCACCTCTAACTCCCTCCTCCCTCTTCTCCTCCATGTAACTCTGTGAACCTCTCTGGGTGTCCCTCACTGTGGATAAACTTTTCATCTTTAACCTGGATGTTTTAGCAATGGTGCTGTATAGATGGAGAAGTCTTGAGACTACTGTAAAAATGAGACTGAAAATCAGAAGCAGGAGGCTTAAGTCCAAATCCTGAGAACACCAGGGAACTCCTGACTCCAGGGAATGTTAATCGACAGGAGCTCATCAAACGCCTCCATACCTACACTGAAACCAAGCACCACTCAAGGGCCAACAAGTTCCAGAGTAAGACATACCATGCAAATTCTTCAGCAACACAGGAACACAGCCCTGAGCTTCAATATACAGGCTGCCCAAAGTTACTCCAAATCCATAGACATCTCATAACTCATTACTGGACACTTCATTGCACTCCAGAGAGAAGAAATCCAGCTCCATCCAGCAGAACACCTATACAAGCTTCCCTAACCAGGGAACATTTACAAGACACCCGTACAACCCCACCCACAGTGAGGAAACTCCACAGTAAAGATAACTCCACAAACTGCCAGAATACAGAAAGGCCACCCCAAATTCAGCAATATGAACAAGATGAAGAGACAGAGGAATACCCAGCAGGTAAAGGAACAGGATAAATGCCCACCAAACCAAACAAAAGAAGAAGAGATAGGGAAGCTACCTGATAAAGAATTCCAAATAATGATAGTGAAAATGATCCAAAATCTTGAAATCAAAATGTAATCACAGATAAATAGCCTGGAGACAAGGATTGAGAAAATGCAAGAAAGGTTTAACAAAGACCTAGAAGAAATAAAAAAGAGTCAATATATAATGAACAATGCGATAAATGAGATCAAAAGCACTCTGGAAGCAACAAATAGTAGAATAACAGAGGCAGAAGATAGGATTAGTGAAGTAAAAGATAGAACGGTAGAAATAAATGAATCAGAGAGGAAAAAAGAAAAATGAATTAAAAGAAATGAGGACAATCTCAGAGACCTCCAGGACAATATTAAACGCTACAACATTCGAATCATAGGAGTTCCAGAAGAAGAAGACAAAAGAAAGACCATGAGAAAATACTTGAGGAGATAATAATTGAAAACTTCCCTAAAATGGGGAAGGAAATAATGACCCAAGCCCAAGAAACCCAGAGAGTCCCAAACAGGATAAACCCAAGGTGAAACACCCCAAGACACATATTAATCAAATTAAGAAAGATCAAACACAAAGAACAAATATTAAAAGCAGCAAGGGAAAAACAACAAATAACACACAAGGGGATTCCTATAAGGATAACAGCTGATCTTTCAATAGAAACTCTTCAAGCCAGGAGGGAATGGCAAGACATACTTAAAGTGATGAAAGAAAATAACCTACAGCCCAGATTACTGTACCCAGCAAGGATCTCATTCAAATATGAAGGAGAAATCAAAAGCTTTACAGACAAGCAAAAGCTGAGAGAATTCGGCACCACCAAACCACCTCTCCAACAAATGCTCTAGACAGAAAACACAAAAAGCGTGTGTAAATTCGAACCCAAAACAATAAAGTAAATGGCAACAGGATCATACTTATCAATAATTACCTTAAACGTAAATGGGTTGAATGCCCCAACCAAAAGGCAAAGACTGGCTGAATGGATACAAAAACAAGACCCCTATATACATTGTCTACAAGAGACCCACCTCAAATCAGGGGACACATACAGACTGAAAGTGAAGAGCTGGAAAAGATATTCCATGCAAATAGACACCAAAAGAAAGCAGGAGTAGCAATACTCATATCAGATAAAATAGACTTTAAAACAAAGGCTGTAAAAAGAGACAAAGAAGGACACTACATAATGATCAAAGGATCAATCCAAGAAGATATAACAATTATAAATATATATGCACCCAACATAGGAGCACCACAACATGTAAGACAAATGCTAACAAGTATGAAAGGGGAAATTAACAATAACACAATAATAGTGGAAGACTTTAATACCCCACTCACACCTATGGATAGATCAACTAAACAGAAAATTAACAAGGAAGCACAAACTTTAAATGATAAATAGACCTGTTAGATCTAATTGATATCTATAGGACACTTCACCCCAAAACAATGAATTTCACATTTTTCTCAAGTGCACACGGAACTTTCTGCAGGATACATCACATCCTGGGCCATAAATCTAGCCTTGGTAAATACAAAAAAATTGAAATCATTACAAGCATCTTTTCTGATGACAATGCAGTAAGATTAGATCTCAATTACAGGAAAAAAAAAAAAAAAAAAAACTTAAAATGCCAACATATGGAGGCTGAATAACACGATGCTGAATAACCAGCAAATCACAGTAGAAATCAAAAAAGAAATCAAAATATGCACAGAAACGAATGAAAATGAATACACAGCAACCCAAAACCTGTAGGACACTGTAAAAGCAGTGCTAAGGGGAAAGTTCATAGCAATACAGGCATACCTCAAGAAACAACTCAAATAAATAACCTAACTCTACACCTAAAGCAACTAGAAAAGGAAGAAATGAACAACCACAGGGTTAGTAGAAGGAAAGTAATCTTAAAAGTTAGGGCAGATCAAAACCACTATGAGGTATCATTTCACACCAGTCAGAATGGCTGCGATCCAAAAGTCTACAAATAATAAATGCTGGAGAGGGTGTGGAGAAAAGGGAACCCTCTTACACTCTTGGTGGGAATGCAAACTAGTACAGCCACTATGGAGAACAGTGTGGAGATTCCTTAAAAAGCTGGAAATAGAACTGCCTTATGATCCAGCAATCCCACTGCTGGGCATACACACTGAGGAAACCAGAAGGGAAAGAGACACGTGTACCCCAATGTTCATTGCAGCACTGTTTATAATAGCCAAGACATGGAAGCAACCTAGATGTCCATCAGCAGATGAATGGATAAGAAAGCTGTGGTACATATACACAATGGAGTATTACTCAGCCATTAAAAAGAATACATTTGAATCAGTTCTAATGAGGTGGATGAAACTGGAGCCTATTATACAGAGTGAAGTAAGCCAGAAGGAAAAACATAAATACAGTATACTAACGCATATATATGGAATTTAGAAAGATGGTAACAATAACCTGGTGTACGAGACAGCAAAAGAGACACTGATGTATAGAACAGTCTTATGGACTCTGTGGGAGAGGGAGAGGGTGGGAAGATTTGGGAGAATGGCAATGAAACATGTAAAATACCATGTAGGAAACGAGTTGCCAGTCCAGGTTCGATGCACGATGCTGGATGCTTGGGGCTGGTGTACTGGGACGGCCCAGAGGGATGGTATGGGGAGGGAAGAGGGAGGAGGGTTCGGGATGGGGAACACATGTATATCTGTGGCGGATTCATTTTGATATTTGGCAAAACTAATACAATTATGTAAAGTATAAAAATAAAATAAAATTAGAAAAAAAAAAAAAGAAAAAGCAAGAGAGTTCCAGAAAAACAAACAAACAAACAAAAAATTAGGGCAGAAATAAATACAAAAGAAACAAAGGAGACCATAGCAAAACTCAACAAAGCCAAAAGCTGGTTCTTTGAAAGGATAAATAAAATTGACAAACTATTAGCTAGACTCATCAAGAAACAAAGGGAGAAAAATTAAATCAATGAAATCAGAAATGAAAATGGAGAGATCACAACAGACAACACAGAAATACAAAGGATCATAAGAAACTACTAATAGCAATTATATGCCAATAAAATGGACAACTTGGAAGAAATGGACAAATACTTAGAAAAGTACAACTTTCCAAAACTGAACCAGGAAGAAATAGAAAATCTTAACAGACCCATCACAAACACAGAAATTGAAACTGTACTCAGAAATCTTCCAGCAAACAAAAGCCCAGGTCCAGACAGCTTCACAGCTGAATTCTACCAAAAATTTAGAGAAGAGCTAACACCTATCCTACTCAAACTCTTCCAGAAAATTGCAGAGGAAGGTGAATTTCCAAACTCATTCTATGAGGCCACCATCACCCTAATACCAAAACCTGACAAAGATGCCACAAAAAAAGAAAAATACAGGCCAATATCACTGATGAACATAGACGCAAAAATCCTTAACAAAATGCTAGCAATCAGAATCCAGCAAGACATTAAAAAGATCATATATCATGACCAAGTGGGCTTTATCCCAGGGATGCAAGGATTCTTCAATATCTACAAATTAGTCAATGTAATAACCACATTAACAAATTGAAAAATAAAAGCCATATGATTATCTCAATAGATGCAGAGAAAGCCTTTGACAAAATTCAACATCCATTTATGATTAAAACTCTCCAGAAAGCAGGAATAAAAGGAACATACCTCAACATAATAAAAGCTATATATGACTAACTCACAGCAAACTTTGTCCTCAATGGTGAAAAATTGAAAGAATTTCCCCTGAAGTCAGGAACAAGAAAAGGGTGCCTACTTTCACCACTACTATTCAACATAGTTTTGGAAGTTTTAGCCAAAGTAATCAGAGTAGAAAAAGAAATAAAAGGAATTCAAATTGGAAAAGAAGAAGTAAAACTCTTACTGTTTGCAGATGACATGATCATCTACATCAGATCAGATCAGATCAGATCAGTCGCTCAGTCGTGTCCAACTCTTTGCGACCTCATGAATCCCAGCATGTCAGGCCTCCCTGTCCATCACCAACTCCCGGAGTTCACTGAGACTCACATCCATCGAGTCAGTGATGCCATCCAGCCATCTCATCCTCTGTCGTCCCCTTCTCCTCCTGCCCCCAATCCCTCCCAGCATCAGAGTCTTTTCCAATGAGTCAGCTCTTCGCATGAGGTGGCGAAAGTACTGGAGTTTCAGCTTTAGCATCATTCCCTCCAAGGAAACCCCAGGGCTTATCTCCTTCAGAATGGACTGGTTGGATTTCCTTGCAGTCCAAGGGACTCACAAGAGTCTTCTCCAACACCACAGTTCAAAAGCATCAATTCTTCGGTGCTCAGCCTTCTTCACAGTCCAACTCTCACATGCATACATGACCACAGGAAAAACCATAGCCTTGACTAGACGAACCTTTGTTGGCAAAGTAATGTCTCTGCTTTTGAATATGCTATCTAGGTTGGTCATAACTTTCCTGCCAAGGAGTAAGCGTCTTTTAATTTCATGGCTGAAGTCACCATCTGCAGTGATTTTGGAGCCCAGAAAAATAAAGTCTGACACTGTTTCCACTGTTTCCCCATCTATTTCCCATGAAGTGGTGGGACTGGATGCCAAGATCTTCGTTTTCTGAATGTTGAGCTTTAAGCCAACTTTTTCACTCTCCACTTTCACTTTCATCAAGAGGCTTTTTAGTTCCTCTTCACTTTCTGCCATAAGGGTAGTGTCATCTGCATATCTGAGGTTATTGATATTTCTCCCGGAAATCTTGATTCCAGTTTGTGTTTCTTCCAGTCCAGCATTTCTCATGATGTACTCTGCATAGAAGTTAAATAAACAGGGTGACAATATACAGCCTTGACGACCTCCTTTTCCTATTTGGAACCAGTCTATTGTTCCATGTCCAGTTCTAACTGTTGCTTCCTGACATAGAAAACCCTAAAGACTCCACCAGAAAATTACTAGAGCTAATCAATGAATATAGTAAAGTTGCAGGATATAAAATCAACGCACAGAAATCCCTTGCATTCCTATACACTAATAATGAGAAAATTGAGAAATTAAGGAAACAATTCCATTCACCATTGCAACAAAAAGAATAAAATACTTAGGAATATATCTACGTAAAGAAAATAAAGACTTGTATATATAAAACTATAAAACACTGATTAAGGAAGTCAAAGAGGACACTAATAGATGGAGAAATATACCATGTTCATGAATCGGAAGAATCAGTATAGTGAAAATGAGTATACCACCCAAAGCAATCTATAGATTCAATGCAATCCCTATCAAGCTACCAACGATATTTTTCACAGAACTAGAACAAATAATTTCACAATTTGTATGGAAATACAAAAAACCTCAAATAGCCAAAGCAATCTTGAGAAAGAAGAATGGAACTGGAGGAATCAACCTGCTTGACTTCAGGCTCTACCAGAAAGCCACAGTCATCAAAACAGTATGGTACTGGCAGAAAGACAGAAATATAGATCAATGGACTAAAACAGAAAGCCCAGAGATAAATCCATGCACCTATGGACACCTGATCTTTGACAAAGGAGGCATGGAGAAAAGACGATCTCTTTAACAAGTGGTGCTGGAAAAACTGGTCAACCACTTGTAAAAGAATGAAACTAGAACACTTTCTAACACCATACACAAAAATAAACTCAAAATGGATTAAGGATCTAAATGTAAGACCAGAAACTATAAAACTCCTAGAGGAGAACATAGGCAAAACACTCTCTGACATAAAGCACAGCAGGATCCTTTATGACCCACCTCCCAGAATATTGGAAATAAAACCAAAAACAAACAAATAGGGCCTAATTAAAATTAAAAGCTTCTGCGCAACACAGGAAACTATAAGCAAGGTGAAAAGACAGCCTTCGGAATGGGAGAAAATAATAGCAAATGAAGCAACTGACAAACAACTAATCTAAAAAATATACAAGCAACACCTGCAGCTCAATTCCAGAAAAATAAATGACCCAATCAAAAAATAGGCCAAAGAAATAAACAGACATTTCTCCAAAGAAGACATACAGATGGTTAACAAACACATGAAAAGATGTTCAACATCACTCATTATCAGAGAAATGCAAATCAAAACCACAATGAGGTACCATTTCACACCAGTCAGAATGGCTGCGATCCAAAAATCTACAAGCAATAAATACTGGAGAGGGTGTGGAGAAAAGGGAACTCTCCTACACTGTTGGTGGGAATGCAAACTAGTACAGCCAATATAACAGTATGGAGATTCCTTAATAAATGGGAAATAGAACTGCCATATGATCCAGCAATCCCACTGCTGGGCATACACACAGAGGAAACCAGAATTGAAAGAGACACGTGTACCCCAATGTTCGTTGCAGCACTGTTTATAATAGTCAGGACATGGAAGCAACCTAGATGTCCATCAGCAATGGATGGATTAGAAAGCTGTGGTACATACACACGATGAAGTATCACTAAGTCATTAAAAATAATACATTTGAATCAGTTCTAATGAGGTAGATGAAACTGGAGCCTATTATACAGAGTGAAATAAGGCAGAAAGAAAAACACCAATAATGCATATATATGGAATTTAGAAAGATGGTAATGATAACCCTGTATGTGAGACAGCAAAAGAGACACAGATGTATAGAACAGTCTTTTGGACTCTGTAGGAGAGGGAGGTGGGGATGATTTGGGAGAATGGCATTGAAACGTGTAATATATAAGAAACGAATTGCCAGTACAGGTTTGATGCAGGATACAGGATGATTGGGGCTGGTGCACTGGGACGACCCAGAGGGATGGTATGGCGAGGGAGGTGGGAGGGGGGTTCAGTATGGGGAACACATGTACACCCGTGGTGGATTCGTGTCGATGTATGGCAAAACCAATACAATATTGTAAAGTAATCAGCCTCTAATTAAAATAAATAAATTTAAATTTTAAAAGTTATGAATTATATGTTTCTTATTCTCTTAATACATTCAGCAAGTGACACCAAAGCCAATTCCAATTTAAAAATAGAATTGGTCACAGTAGCATGTAGGCAGAGAAAAACAATTTATGTAGTTTATAATGATTATATTATGCACTGCAAACTGCAAAATGATTTGTATTATCACCACCCATTTTATTAGAAGAAAAAAAGGGGAAGAAGGAAATATAGATATACACTTATATCTATATACACTATAGTGTATATAGATATACACTATATATATATAGATATAGTATTGAATTTGGAATGACAGAGGATATCAGTCATATTTCTAAGATTAGGGCAGAAATTTGAAAGATACAGCTTCTTCTAAGTCTTTAGAAAGCTTCTGGTCCAATTCAAACTTTCCACTAAGTAATTTCTATCTTCCTTATCTGTGGATTTCTTGAGGCAGAGTTAATAAAATTATGTCTACTGACATAATCTAAGAATTCCAGTGGTTCCTTAGAATCTCTAATATCTCTAAAAGTCAGGTAGAAAGTAAATGTAGTTAGTAAACTTATATGAAACTACATTTAAATATGTTTCCTCAATAATGGAACAGAATACAACAATGAGCCACTATAATTTTACACTAACACATAGGGTGGTCACAAAAAAAGTAATGAATTCCACTGATGCTAGAATTTCCACATTTTTCAATTAGAGGCTCATCTTAGAATTGATAATATACGAACACTATTGTTCAGAAGTCAATCACAATAGGCTGTTCCTGTCTGTACGTGTGTGAACTTGATCTAAAGTCTTCTGTAGACACTTCTTCGTAATATATGCATCAAAACTTACATAGGAATATGTCAGTAAGTCAGAAGATAATTTCACAGAGAGAAGTATGGGATTCTCTCAAGAAATGTGACATTCTTAAAGCTCCTGTTTAGCACAGATGATACTAATGTGGAAAAATTATGGTCAAGATGAATTGAAAAAAAATTATTCAGAGGAGTTCAACTCTGAATGGGAAAAATGTTAGGAATAGTAACTTTATTAGTTTATGGTGCTTATGTTGGGTTGGCCAAAAAGTTTTTTTGGGCTTTTCTGTAAGATATTATGAAAAAACTGATTGAACCTTTTGGCCAACCCAATATTTTCCATCTTGTGATCATAAGTGTGACAGAAGACAAATATTCACATTTATACCAGTTTTAACAAGTGTTTTCCAGCACTGTTTATAATAGTCAGGGTATGGAAGCAACCTAGACGTCCATCGGCAGACAAATGCATAAGAAAGCTGTGGTACATATACACAATGGGATATTACTCATCCATTAAAAAGAATACATTGAAATCAGTTCTAATGAGGTGGATGAAACTGGAGCCTACTATACAGACTGAAGTAAGTCAGAGTGAAAAACACCAATACAGTATACTAACGCATATATATGGAATTTAGAAAGATGGTAACAATTACTCTATATGCGAGGCAGCAAAAGAGACACAGATGTATAGAACAGTCTCTTGGACTCTGTGGGAGAATGTGAGAGTGGGATGATTTGAGAGAATAGCTTTGAAACATGTATATGATCATATGTTAAACAGATTGCCAGTCCAGTTTCGATGCATGGAACAAGGTGCTCAGGGCTGGTGCACTGGGATGACCCGGAGGGACGGGATGAGGACGGAGGTGGGAGGGGGTTTCAGGGTGGGGAACACATGTACACTCATGGCTGATTCATGTCACTGTATGGCAAAACTCACTACAATATTGTAAACTAATTAGCCTCCAATTAAAATAAATTAAAAAAATGTTAAACATACACTGGCCATATGACCCATCTATTTCTAGGTATTTACCCAGGAGAAAATGAAAGTATATGTCTATACAAGGACCTGTAGAAAACTGTTCAAAACAGTTTTATTGGTAACAATCAGAAACTAGAAATAACCAAAACTTCCATCAACAGATGAATGGATAAACATTGTAGTAGCAATACATTCAATGCAATGATGTCAACAATAAACAAGGCATAAACTATTTGTACACATAATAACATGGATGAAATAATTAGGCTGAAAAAATGAGACAAAAAAGAATACAAACTGTATGATTCCTTTTATTTAAAAGTGTAGGAAAGGCAGACTAATCTATTTAACAGAATCAGATGGTTTGTTTTCCAGGAGGTGGAAAGAGCATCAGGATGTAAGGACATTCTGGGGGTGACGGAGATGTTATTATCTTGAGGAGATGTTATTATCTTATTATCTTGAGGAGATGTTATTATCTTGTTATTATACACTTGAGGATGGTTTCTCAAGTGTATACATACTGTAGAACTTACTAAATTGTTTAAGTGTAATTTATCATGTCTTTATCTCAATTAAGCTCTTTTAAAAAAAGTCTTTTCAATAATATAATGTAAAATTCTAGGTGACAAGAGCTATACGTGCCAAAGTTTTCAGTGATTTTCTTTCCTTGCGACATACACAATGATGATGCATACTTCAGTCATAGTAATTTTGTAATTGCTTAGAAAAAGCTTTCAGTATTAGTCCAGGATGACTTAGTGGGTACGATAGATCTGATATTAGTGCACAAACTTTATGTGTCATGAGTTTACTTAATCCTTCCATCTCAAAAGGTAGACATTATAATCATACTAAAATTTCAGTTCTGAATCTGAGTTAAATTACTGCCAGAAATGAATAGAAGATGTTTGAACATGACACTTTATGTCTTGAGATTTTTAAGAACTATACTAAAAGTTCTTTTCTTTCAGAAAATACTTTCTGAATCTAGTTAATGAGCCACACCCCACCCCATAATGTTGTGAAGTTGTTTTCCTAAAGTAGGTACTAAATACTGCATTAAATTGTTTTTATTTCATTTTAGGAATTTTTATTAGAGTATACTTGATTTACAAAGTTGTTCTTATTTCAGATGAACACAAAGTGAATCTGATATGTATATATGCATACATTCATTTTAGTTCAGTTCAGTTGCTTAGTAGTGTCCAACACTTTGTGACCCCATAAACTGCAGCACACCAGGCTTCCCTGTCCATCACCAACTCCCAGAGCTTGCTCAACTCATGTCCATCGAGTGGGTGATGCCATCCAAAAATCTCATCCACTGTCATCCACTTCTCCTCCTGCCTTCAATCTTTCACAGCAGCAGGGTCTTTTCAAACGAGTCAGTTCTTAGCATCAGGTGGCCAAAGTATTGGAGTTTCAGCTTTGGCATCAGCCTCCAATGAATATTCAGGACTGATTCCTTCAGGATGGATTGGTTGGATCTCCTTGCAGAACAAGGGATTTTAACGAGTCTTCTCCAACACCACAGTTTAAAAGCACCAATTCTTTGGTGTTCAGCATTCTAAACAGTCCAACTCTCACATCCATACATGACTACTGGAAAAACCATGGTTTGACTAGACAGATCTTTGTTGGCAAAATAATGTCTTTGCTTTTTAATATGCTGTCTAGGTTGATCATAGCTTTCCTTCCAAGGAGCAAGCTTCTTTTAATTTCATGGCTGCAGTCACCATCTGCAGTGCTTTTGGAGCCCCCCAAAATAAAGTCTGTCACTGTTTCCATTGTTTCCCAAACTATTTGGCATGAAATGATTGGACCAAATGCCATAATCTTAGTTTTCTAAATGTTGAGCTTTAAGCAAACTTTTTCACTCTCTTCTTTCACTTTCATCAAGAAGCTTCTTAGTTACTCTTCATTTTCTGCAACAAAGTTGGTGTCATCTGCATATCTGGGATTATTTGTATTTCTCCCAGCAATCTTGATTCCAGCTTATGATTCATTCAGCCAAGCATTTTGCATAATGACATTGTACAGGAGGCAGTGATCGAGACCACCCCCAAGAAAAAAGAATGCTAACAGGGAAAATGATAGTCTGAGGAGGCCTTACAAATACCTGTGAAAAGAAGAGAAGTGAAAGGCAAAGGAGAGAAGAAAAGATACACATATTTGAATGCCGGGTTCCAAACAATAGCAAGGACAGATAAGAAAGCCTTCCTCAGTGATCAATGCAAATAAATAGAGGAAAACAATAGAATGGGGAAGACTAGAGATCTCTTCAAGAAAATTAGGGATACCAAGGGAACATTTTGTGAAAAGATAGGTGCAAAAAAAAGACAGAAATGGTATGGACCTAAAAGAAGCAGAAGATAATAAGAAGAGGTGGCAAAAATACACAGAAGAACTATAGAAAAAAGATTTTCATGACCCAGATAACCACGATAGTGTGATCACTCACCTATAGCAAGACCTCCTGGAATGCGAAGCCAAGTGGGCCATAGGAAGCATCACTACAAACAAAGCTAGTGGAGGTGATGGAATTCCAATTGAGTTATTTCAAATTCAAAAGATGATGCTGTTAAAGTGCTGCATTCAATATGCCAACAAATTTGGAAATCTCAGCAGTGGCCACAGACCTGGGAAAGGTCAAATTTCATTCGAATCCCAAAGAAAGGCAATGCCAATGAATGCTCAAACTATTGCACAATTGCACTCATCTCACACACTAGCAAAGTAATGCTCAAAATTCTCCAAGCCAGGCATCAGCAATACGTGAACCATGAATTTCCAGATGTTCAAGCTGGGTTTAGAAAAGACAGAGGAACCAGAGATCAAATTGTCAACATCCGTTGGATCATCGGAAAAGCAAGAGAGTTCCAGAAAATATTTATTTCCTCTTTACTGACTATGCCAAAGCCTTTGACTATGTGGATCACAACAAACAGTCGAAAATTTAAAGAGATGGGAATACCAGACCACCTGACCAGCCTCCTGAGAAATCTGTACGCAGATCAAGGAGCAACAGTTAGAAGTGGACGTGGAAGAACAGACTGGTTCCAAATTGGGAAAGGAGTACGTCAAAACTGTATATTGTTACCCTGCTTATTTAACTTTTATGCAGAGTATATCATGAGAAATCCTGGACTTGATGAAGCACAAGTTAGAATCAAGATTGAAGGGAGAAACATCAATAACCTCAGATGTGCTAATGACAACACACTTATGGCAGAAAGCAAAGAACTAAAGAACCTCTTGATGAAGGTGAAAGAAGAGAGTAAAAAAAACTTGGCTTAAATCTCAACATTCAGTAAACTAAGATCATGGTATCCGGTTCGATTACTTCATGGTAAATAGATGGGGAAACAATGTAAATGGTGAGAGGCTTTATTTTGGGGGGCTCCAAAATCACTGCAGATGGTGACTGCAGTCATGAAATTAAAAGAAGCTTGCTCCTTGGAAGGAAAGCTATGATCAACCTAGACAGCATATTAAAAAACAGAGATATTACTTTGCCAACAAAGATCTGTCTAGTAAAAACTATGTTTTTTTCAGTAGTCATGTATGGATGTGAAATTGGACTGTTTGGAAAGCTGAACACTGAAGAACTGGTGTTTTTGAACTGTGGTGTTGGAAGAAGACTCTTGAGAGTCCCTTGGACAACAAGGAGATACAACCAATCCATCCTAAAGGAATCAGTCCTGAATATTCATTTGAAGGACTGATGCTGAAGCTGAAACTCCAACACTTTGGCCACCTGGTGCTAAGAACTGATTCATTTGAAAAGACCCTGCTGCAGTGAAAGATTGAAGGCAGGAGGAGAGGGGGACGACATAGGATGAGATGGTTGGGTGGCATCACCAACTCGATGGACATGAGTCTGAGTAAACCCCAGGAGTTGGTGATGGACAGGGAACCCTGGCGTGCTACAGTCCATGGGGTCTCAAAGAGTCGGACATGACTGAGCAACTGAGCTGAACTGAACTGAACTCTGCCTATAAGTTAAATAAGCAAGGTGACAATATCCATCCTTGTCACATTCCTTTTCCAGTTGGAACCAGTCTTTTGATACATGTCCGTTTCTAACTGTTGTTTCTTGACCTGCATACAAGTTTCTCAGGAGGCAGGTAAGGTGGTCCGGTGTTCCCATCTCTTTGAGAATTTTCAACAGTCTGTTGTGATCCACACAGTGAAAGGCTTTAGCCAATGAAGCAGAAGTAGATGTTTTTATGGAATTCTCTTTCTTTTTTTAATGGTCTAACAGAAATTGGCAATTTGATCTCTGGTTCCTCTGCCTTTTCTATATCTAGCTTGAACATCTGGAATTTCTCAGCTCATTTAATGTTAAAGCTGACCTTAGAAAATTTTGTGCATTACTTTGCTAGCATGTGAGATGAGTGCAATTGTGCAGTAGTTTGAACATTCTTTGGCATTGCCTTTCTTTAAGATTGGAATAAATACTGCTTTTTTCTAGTCCTGTGGCCACTGCTGAGTTTTTCAAATTTGCTTTCATGTTGAGTGCGGGAGTTTCACAGCATCACCTTTTAGGATTTTCAATAGCTCAGCTGGAATTCCATCACCCCCACTAGCTTTGTTCATAGTGATCACTTGACTTCACACTTTAATCCATGCTCTCCTATGCCACTTCCCTTTGCCTTATACTGGCACTTTTTCCCCCATGGAAAAATGTATCAATAGGATTATTAGTCTGTAACAGATTTCCCTGTTAGAAGCCATTCTACAGCATGACTTCACCCCCATAGCAGCCTTCTAGATGGAGAGAGACTATGAAGATCAGAGCCTGAACACAGGCACAGTTGTTCTCTTCAGAAATCAAAGGCTTTAGCATAGTCAATGAAGCAGATGTTTTCTGGAATTCTCTTGATTTTTCAATGATCCAGTGAATGTTGACAATTTGATCTATGGTTCCTCTACCTTTTCTAAATCCAGCTTGCACATCTGGAATTTCTTGGTTCATGTACCGTTGAAACCTAGCTTGGAGAATTTTGAACATTACTTTGCTAGTGTGTGAGATTCACAAAGATAGGTGTGCCAGAAAGGTCCTTTCTCATCCAGGGCTTAGGAAATGTTTTGGCCACACCAGAATCTTGGTTAAATCCCTTTACTTTTTAATCCATATCTTGAGTTATGATTCAAGATTTTATTATTATTTTCTGAAAAGTCAATTTATATGGAGACTTACTCAAAGTACAGCCTATACTTTCTTAGGTAATAAAATGGTTTAAGAGTTCAGTGAAGTTTGATGACTTACACATGTTGGAAAAACAAGTGAGGATATGTAAATCAGCTAATCATCTATATTAATTGAGAGACGACTGGTCAAATAGAGAGGAAATAACAAAGAGAAAAAAAAAAAAAAAAACCAAAAACTAGCTTCTCTCCATTTCCCTAAACTTCTCCCCTGATGATATGAGCATAGGCACAGTCACCAAGGAAACCAACAGAGGGAAAGATCCAGCTTTACACGGAAAACAGAGAGCAGGAAGACCCCTTGCCCACACTGAGTAAGAAGACATCATGACTGAGCCTTAGAGAGTTACATTTTTTATTTGCTTATTTCTCAGGTTTGGATCCAACCATAGCCCATCTCAGTGCACTGGACAATTCATCAGAAGCATCTTGTGAACCTGAAGAAACAGATTTCTGAGCCCACCTCCAGATTTTCTCATTCAGTAGGCCTGAATTAGACCTTTTGCGACCATGGTGTTGCAAAGAGTCAGACACGAGTGAGTGAACTGAACTGAACTGAGACCTGAATTACAACAACTTGCTTTAACTTCAGGTTTAACTAGTAGTCAAATTCTGCTCTCTTTCTCTCTCTTGTTTCTATTTTCTTCAGTGCCCAAACTGGGGATGGCATCCTTCTAGGAGCTCTAGAAAATTTTTCTGAATCATAATCATAATGGAAGAGGTAGTTGGTAGAAGGGATGATGGAGAGTAAAGTCACACTGAAATTTGATGAAAGGGTCTCTGTACAGAAGGGAAAAAGAGCACAGAATGAGATCAGGGGACTGTTCTTAAGGGAGGAGGAAGTTATCTGAGCATTATGCCAATACAAAAGCACAATCCCCTAAGTTTCACTGCACACCAAGATCCAAATGAAACCAATAGATGCCATGGGAATTCTAAAGGAAGGAGGAGTGCTCAATTGCCCATATCTCCCTAATCCACTTGTTGACAATATGGCAATATTGGCCTAGACAATGCATCTCAAAAGAAAGCCATTTAAAGCATGCACACATGCATTAGGTCAACATCTGAAGCCAGATTTTAAGGTCACATTACCACCCTGAAGCAACAAAAGGATTCTGGGGACTAGAAGCCTGAAAGGAAGAATGTAGCTGATCAGGAATACAGTTCATATTTCTGTATCCAGATTGTTCATTCTTCCTACTTAAACTTCATGAAGTCTTCTACCATGGTCAGTCTCATGTGAAAATTCTGGCACAGGTTCACCCAAATTATGAAATAGAAATGATCATCTCAATAGATGCAGAGAAAGCCTTTGACAAAATTCAACATCCATTTATGATAAAAACCTTCCAGAAAGCAGGAATAGAAGGAACATACCTCAACATAATAAAAGCTATATATGACAAACCCTCAGCAAACATTATCCTCAATGGTGAAAAATTGAAAGCATTTCCCCTAAAATCAGGAACAAGACAAGGGTGCCCACTCTCACCTCTACTATTCAACATAGTTTTGGAAGTTTTGCCCACAGCAATCAGAGAAGAAAAAGAAATAAAAGGAATTCAAATTGGAAAAGAAGAAGTAAAACTCTCACTGTTTGCAGATGACATGATCCTCTACATAGAAAACTCTAAAGACTCCACCAGAAAATTACTAGAGCTAATCAATGAATATATTAAAGTTTCAGGATATAAAATCAACACACAGAAATCCCTTGCATTCCTAAACACTAATAATTAGAGAATAGAAAGAGAAATTAAGGAAACAATTCCATTCACCATTGCAACGGAAAGAATAAAATACTTAGGAATATATCTACCTAAAGAAACTAAAGACCTATATATAGAAAACTATAAAACACTGATTAAGGAAATCAAAGATGACACTAATAGATGGAGAAATATACCGTGTTCATGGATCAGAAGAATCAGTATAGTGAAAATGAGTATACTACCCAAAGCAATCTATAGATTCAATGCAATCCCTATCAAGCTACCAACGGTATTTTTTCACAGAGCTAGGACAAATAATTTCACAATTTGTATGGAAATACAAAAACCCTCAAATAGCCAAAGCAATCTTAAGAAAGAAGAATGGAACTGGAGGAATCAAGCTCCCGGACTTCAGGCTCTACCAGAAAGCCACAGTCATCAAGGCAGTATGGTACTGGCAGAAAGACAGAAATATAGATCAATGGAACAAATAGAAAGCCCAGAGATAAATCCATGCAACTTTGGACACCTTATCTTTGACAAAGGAGGCAAGAATATACAATGGAGAAAAGACAATCTCTTTAACAAGTTGTGCTGGGAAAACTGGTCAACCACTTGTAAAAGAATGGAACTAGAACACTTTCTGACACCATACACAAAAATAAACTCAAAATGGATTAAAGATCTAAATGTAAGACCAGAAATTATAAAACTCCTAGAGGAGAACATAGGCAAAACACTCTCCGACATAAAGCACAGCAGGATCCTCTATGACCCACCCTCCAGAATATCAGAAATAAAAGCAAAAATAAACAAATGGGGTCTAATTAAAATTAAAAGCTTCTGCACAACAAAGGAAAGTATAAGCAAGGTGAAAAGACAGCCCTCAGAATGGGAGAAAATAATAGCAAATGAAGCAACTGACAAACAACTAATCTCAAAAATATACAAGCAATTCCTACAGCTCAATTCCAGAAAAATAAATGACCCAATCAAAAAAGAGGCCAAAGAAATAAACAGACATTTCTCCAAAGAAGACATACAAATGGCTAACAAACACACGAAAAGATGCTCAACATCACTCATTATCAGAGAAATGCAAATCAAAACCACTATGAGGTACCATTTCACGCCAGTCAGAATGGCTGCGATCCAAAAGTCTACAAGCAATAAATGCTGGAGAGGGTGTGGAGAAAAGGGAGCCCTCTTACATTGTTGGTGGGAATGCAAACTAGTACAGCCACTATGGAGACATTGTGGAGATTCCTTAAAAAAACTGGAAATAGAACTGCCATATGATCCAGCAATCCCGCTGCTGGGCATACACACCAAGTACAGCAGAATTGAAAGAGATACATGTACCCCAATGTTCATCACAGCACTGTTTGTAATAGCCAGGACATGGAAGCAACCTAAATGTCCATCAGCAGATGAATGAATAAGAAAGCCTTGGTACATATACACAATGGAATATTACTCAGCCATTAAAAAGAATGCATTTGAACCAGTTCTAATGAGGTGGATGAAACTGGAGCTGATTATACAGAGTGATGTAAGCCAGAAAGAAAAACACCAATACAGTATACTAAGGCATATATATGGAATTTAGAAAGATTGTAAGATAACCCTGTATGAGAGACAGCAAAAGAGACACAGATGTATAGGACAGTCTTTTGGGCTCTGTGGGAGAGGGCGAAGGTGGGATGATTTGAGAGAATGACATTGAAATATGTATATTATCATATGTGAAACAAATCACCAGTCCAGGTTCGATGCATGATACAGGATGGTCGGGGCTGGTGCACTGGGATGACCCAGAGGTATAGTATGGGGAGGGAGGTGGGAGGGGGGTTCAGGATGGGGAACATGTGTATACCCGTGGCAGATTCATGTCGATGTATGGCAAAACCAATACGATATTGTAAAGTAATTAGCCTCCAATTAAAATAAATAGATTTATATTAAAAAATAATAATTAAAAAAAGAAATGATTCAAGGAACTCCAGATTTCTTCTTTACTTAGCATTTGCCATGTGTAGCCCATATCTCATTTTAAACACTAACACCCTGGAGTTGGATATAGCCAACACCTTTAAAGCTGAGAGAGTACTGCTGAAGTCTTCAGGTAAGTTGAGCCAATCAATCATGTAAGACTCTTTGCGACCCTATGGACTGAAACATGCCAGGCTTCCCTGTCCATCACCAACTCCCGAGTTGCTCAAACTCATTTAAGTCGGTGATGCCATCCAGCAATCTCATCCTCTGTTGTCCCCTTCTCCTCCTGCCTTCAATCTTTCCCAGCATCAGTGGCTTTTCCAGTGAGGCAGTTCTTCCCATCAGGTGGCCAAAGTATTAGAGCTTCAGCTTCAGAATCAGTCCTTGAAATGAATATTCAGGACTGATTTTCTTTAGGATCGGCTGTTTGGATCTCCTTGTCCAACAGACTCTCAAGAGTCTTCTCCAACACCACAGTTCAAATGCATTAATAATTCAGCACTCATATTTCTTTATGGTCTAACTCTCACATCCATACATGACTACATGGAAAACCATACCTTTGACAAAATGTCTGTAAAGTAATGCTTTTTAATACGGTGTCTAGGGTTGTCATACATTTTCATATAAGGAGCAAGCATCTTTTGATTTCATGGTTGCAGTCACCATCAGCAGTGATTTTGGACCGCAAGAAAATAATGTTTCCCCATCTATTTACTATGAAGTGATAGGACCAGACGCCACCATCTTCACTTTTTAAAAATGTTGAGTTTTAAGCCAGCTTTTTCACTTTCCTCTTCCACTTTCATTACGGGATTCTTTAGTTCCTCTTCACTTTCTGCCATATTGGTAGTGTCATCTGCATATCTGAGGTTATTGTTATTTCTCCCAGCAATCTTGATTCCAGCTGGTGCTTCATCCAGCACAGCATTTAGCATTATCTACTCGGCATATAAGTGAAATAAGCAAGGTGACAATATACACTCTTGCTGTACTCCTGTCCCTATTTGGAACCAGTCCGTTGTTCTATATCTCGTTCTAACTGTTGCTTCTTGCCCTGCATACAGATGTGTCAGGCGGCAAGTAAGGTGGTCTGGTATTCCCATCTCTTTAAGGATTTCCCACTTCCAAATGTTCAAGCTGGTTTTAGAAAAGACAGAGGAACCAGAGATCAAATTGCCAATATCCGATGGATTATGGAAAAAGCAAGAGAGTTCCAGAAAAACATCTATTTCTGCTTTGTTGACTATGCCAAAGCCTTTGACTGTGTGGATCACAATAAACTGTGGAAAATTCTGAAAGAGATGGGCATACAAGACCACCTGACCTGCCTCTTGAGAAACCTGTATGCAGGTCAGAAGCAACAGTTAGAACTCAACATGGAACAACTGATTGGTTCCCAAAAGGAAAAGGAGTACGTCAAGGCTGTATATTGTCACCCTGCTTATTTAACTTATATGCAGAATACATCATGAGAAACACTGGGCTGGAGGAAGCACAAGCTGGAATCAAGATTGCCAGGAGAAATATCAATAACCTCAGATATGCAATGACACCACCCTTATGGCAGAAAGTGAAGAAGAACTAAAGAGCCTCTAGATGAAAGTGAAAAAGGAGAGTGAAAAAGTTGGCTTAAAGCTCAGCAGTCAGAAAACTAAGATCATGGCATCCGGTCCCATCACTTCATGGGAAATAGATGGGGAAACAGTGGAAACTGTGGCTGACTTTATTTTTCTGGGCTCCAAAATCACTTCAGATGGTGATTGCAGCAATGAAATTATAAGACACTTACTCCTTGGAAGGAAAGTTATGACCAACCTCAACAGCATATTAAAAAGCAGAGACATTCCTTTGCCAACAAAGGTCTATCTAGTCAAGGCTATGGTTTTTCCAGTGGTCATGAATGGATGTGAGAGTTGGACTATAAAAAAGCTGATCACCGAAGAATTGATGCTTTTGAATTGTGGTGTTGGAGAAGACTCTTGGGAGTCCCTTGGACTACAAGGAGGTCCAACCAGTCCATCCTATATGAGATCAGTCCTGGGTGTTCATTGGAAGGACTGATGTTGAAGCTGAAACTCCAATACTTTGGCCACCTCATGTGAAGAACCAACTTGTTGGAAAAGACCCTGATGCTAGGCAAAATTGAGGGCAGGAGGAGAAAGGGAGGATAGAGGATTAGATGGTTGGATGGCATCATTGACTCAATGGACACGGGTTTGGGTGGACTCTGGGAGTTGTTCATGGATAGCAAGGCCTGGTGTGCTGTGGTTCATAGGGTCATAAAGAGTCAGACATGACTGAGTGATTGAACTGAACTGAACATTTTGTTGTGATCCACTCAGTCAAAGCCTTTAGTGTAGTCAAAGAAGCAGAAGTAGATTTTTTTTTTTTTTTTGGAATTGTCTTCCTTTTTCTATGATGTGTCAGATGTTGATAATTTGATTTCTGGTTCCTTTGCCTTTCTAAATACACCTTGAATATCTGGAAGTTCTTGATTCATGTACTATTGAAGACTCACTTGGAGAATTTTGTGCATTAATTTGCTAGCATGTGAGATGAGCACAGTTGTGTGGTAGTTTGAGCATTCCTTGGCATTGCCTTTCTTTGGGACTGGAATGAAAACTGACCTTTTCCAGTCCTGTGGCCACTGCTGAGTTTTCCAAATTTGCTGGCATATTGAGTGCAGTACTTTCACAGCATCATATTGTAGGATTTGGAATAGCTCAGCTGAAATTCCATCACCCCCACTAGCTTTGTAGCAATTTCTCCTAAGGCCACCTTGACTTTGCACTCCAGGATGTCTGGCTCTAGATGATTGATCAAACCATCCTGATCATCTGGGTCATGAAGATCTTTTTTGCAGAGTTCTGTGTATTCTTGCCACCTCTTCCTAATATCTTCTGCTTCTGTTAGGTCCATACCATTTCCATTTTTTATTCTGCCCATCTTTGTATGAAATGTTTCTTTGCTATCTCTAATTTTCTTGAAAAGATCTTTAGTCTTTTCTGTTTTATTGTTTTCCTATATTTCTTTGCATTGATTACTGAGAAGGCTTTCTTATCTCTCCTTGCTATTAAAGGGAACTCTGCTTTCAGATGGATATATCTTTCCTCATCTCCTTTGCCACTTGCTTCTCTTCTTTTCTCAGCTATCTGTAAGGCCTCCTCAGACAACCACTTTGCCTTTTTGCATTTCTTCTTCTTGGGGATCATTTTTGATCACTGCCTCCTGTACAGTGTTATGAACTTCCATCCATAGTTCTTCATGCAATCTACCCACCAGACCTAATCCCTTGAATCTTTTTGTTAATTTCACTGTGTAAGCATAAGGGATTCGACTTATGTCATATCTGAAAGGTCTAGTGGTTTTCTGTACTTTCCTCAATTTAAATCTGAATTTTACAATAAGAAGTTCATAATCTGAGCCAAGTCAGCTCCTCGTCTTGTTTTTGCTGACTGTATAGAGCTTCTCCATCTTGGGCTGCAAAGAATATAATCAATCTGGTTTTGGTATTGACCATCTGGTGATGTCCCTGTGCAGAGTCATCTCTTGTGTTGCTGGAAAAGGGTGTTTTCTATGACCAGTGTGTTACTTGGCAAAACTCTGTCAGCCTTTGCCCTACTTTATTTTGTTTTCCAAGGCCCAACTTTACTGTTACTACAGGTATCTCTTGACTTCCTACTTTAGCATTCCTGTCTCTTATGATGAAAAGGGCATCTTTTTTTGTTATTAGTTCTAGAAGGTCTTGCAGGTCTTCATAGAAGCATTCAACTTCATTATCTTTAGCATTGGTGGTTGGGGCACAGACTAGGATTACTGTGGTTTTGAATGGTTTGCCTTGGAAAATGAACAGATATCATTCTGTTGTTTTTGAGATTGTACCTAAGTACTGCATTTCAGACTCTTTTGTTGAATATAGGGCTACTTCATTTCATCTAAGGGATTCTTGCCACAGTTGTAGATATAATGGTCATATGAATTGAATTCACACATTCCAGTCCATTTTAGTTCACTGATTCCTAAAATATTGATGTTTACTCTTGCCATCTCCTGTTTGACCATTTCCAATTTACCTTGATTTATGGACTTAACATTCCAGGTTCCTATGCAATAATTTTTTTTCAGCCTTTATCAGACTTTACTTCCATCAGCAGTGACATCCACAACTGGGTGTCGTTTTCACTTTGGCTCAACCTTTCATTCTTTCTGGAGCTATTTCTCCACTCTTGTCCAGTCGCATATTGGGCACCTACAGACCTGGGAGTTCATCTTTTAGTGTCATATCTTTTTGCTTTTTCATACTGTTCATGGGGTTCTCAAGGCAAGAAATCTGAAGTGGTTTGCCACTCCAGTGGACCACATTTTGTCAGGAGTGATAGATCATGAAATAGCTATGTCCAATCCAAGGAGCACCAAAGCAATATTCTGCAGGGAGATAAAGGTAATTCAGTTTGTGGATGGAAATCAGGGGATAAAAGATAGACCTGACAAATTGCTAAGAGCATGTATAACCTGAAACTGTAAAACTCCTAGAAGAATACATAGAGAAAAAGCTCTATGACTTCGATGGTGATTTTATGGATATGTCATCCAAAGCAAAAATCATCAAGTGGGACTATATCAAACTAAAACTGCACAGAAAAAAAAAATCGACAACAACAAATCATATAAAATGGGAGAAAATCACTTGCAACCCAGCTATCTGATAAGGGGTTAATATACAACATGTGGGAGTTCCGTGGCAGTCCAGTGGTTAGTACTCCATGTTTTAACTGCCATGGCCTGTCTGAATCCCTGGTAAGGGAAATGAAATCCTGCAGTGTGCAGCACTGACAAAAAGGAGGAGGTTGCTATGCAAAATATACAAAATTCATGCAAATCAATAGCTGAAAACCCTCAAATAATCCAATGTAAAAATGTTCAGATGATCTGAATAAGCATTTTTCCAAAGAAGACATATATGATCACCAGGTATATGAAATGGTGCACAACATCACTAACCATTAGGTAAATCCATATCAAAACCACAGTGAGATACCACCAGACGCCTGTTAGAATGGCTATTATAAAAAGAGACAAGAGATAAATGATAAACAAGAATGTGGAGAAAAGGGAACTTCTAGTACTTGGGAATGTAAATTGATTGAACCATAATAGAAATCAGTATGGAGGTTCCTCTAAAAATTAAAAATAAAACTAGGATATGATCTAACAACCCCACTCCTGTGTATATAGGTGAAGGAAGTGAAATCATTATCTTGAACATACATCTTCACTCCCATGTTTATTGTAGCATCAGTCATGATAGCAATGAAAAACAAAACAAAACAAAACAAAAAACAACTTGTGTCCACCAACAAATGAACAAAACTGTGTCATATACATAACACATATCATAGTGGAATATTTTTGGCAATAAAAATAAGGAAGGCCTGTCTTTTGCAACAACATGGGTGGCACTTGAGAGGATTATGTTAAGCAAAATGACTCAGAGTGAGAAGTACAAATACAGTATGATCTCACTTATACTTGGAATCTAAAAAAGCAAAACTAATAGAAACAGAGAGAAGGTTGGTGGTTATCATGGGTTGAGTAGTTTGGGGACATGGGGAGATGTTGGTTTAAGGGTACAAACATCCAGTTACAAGATGAGCAAGTTCTGGAGATGTTCCAAAGGGAATGGTGACTGTAGTTAACATTACTGCACCATATACTTGTAAGTTGCAAAGATAATCAATCTTAAGTGCTCTCACCACACCAAAAAAATATTATAATTTCATGTGGTGATGGAAGTGTTAGCTAAGTGTATTGTTGTATTGTTGTAATCATTTCACATCTATATGTGTATGAAATCATCATACTGTACACCTTAAATTTAAATGATGTTTTATGTCAATTACATCTTAATAAAGCTGGAAAGAGTTCCTTGGTGGCACAGTGGCTAGAAATTGGCCTGCCAATGCAGGACACATGGGTTAGATCCCTGGTTGGGGAAGATTACACGTGCCTTGGAGTAGCTAAACCTAGTCATCAGAACTGAGATGGCGCTCTAGAGCCTGTGAAGCACTTCCCTGGTGGCTCCGATGGTAAAGCAGCTGCCTGCAATGCAGGAGACCTGGGTTCGAATCCTGGGTCAGGAAGATACCCTGGAGAAGAAAATGGCAATCCACTCCAGCACCCTTGCCTGGAAAATCCCATGGATGGAGGAGCCTGATAGGCTATAGTCCATAGGGTTGCAAAGAGTCAGACACGACTGAGCAACTTCACTTTGTGTGGCAAGTACTTAAGCCCCTGTGCCTAGAGCCATTGTCTGCAATAAGAAAAGACTCTGCAATTAAAAGCCTGCACACAGAAATGAAGAGTAGCCCTGGCTTGCCACAACTAGATAAAACCCACAGGCAGCAACAAAGACCTAGTGCAGAAAAAAATAAAGAAAGTAAAAAATGAAACTGGAAAAAAATGTGTCTAGGTGGGAACTCTGCTCATATTTCTTAGATCTGGGAGAAAGTTCCTAAGATTTGGCTTCCTGTATTTGCATAACTAGAAAACCAGCCCCTTCCTCAACAATCCATTCAAGTTCTTTAGCTACTGACTCTTAGAGTAGCACCTATGTCAAAAAAGAGGTACCCCTCCAGCCTTTAGAAATCTGAGAAATCTATCTTATATCAAAAGGAGTTTGTTGAAGCCCCAAATGGTGAACAAGCCAGCATGGAATTGTTCACAGAAATATGCAGACAGAAGAATGGTGGAGAAGCTTCTCTTTCCTGCTGTCCCACACCTGCAAATCCCCCATGTGTTCCTTGCACCAGAAGTGGGGCACAACACCAGGAAATCCCTGTAAGTTCTTCTATGACACAAGCCTCCCAGAAAACTCCTGTCCAAACGTGGTTTGCTTCCCAGGACACCCTATGTACCTTTTCCCACCCTCTTGCCCAGCCCCTGAGGAAGTCTGACACTAGCTCTATCCTCAGAACTTAAAAACATTTGTTTTCTCAAGGGCCTTCCTCATGTTAAGGGACATTTCAGTGTTCTTGGTGAAGCCCCTAACCCTTTGGCACAGACTTGTCTGATATACCCTTTACAAAGGTGTTGTTGCCTTGACCTGTTTTGTTCTTAGCGATGAAATCTGCATTTATGAATCGCAAAATGTTTCCACCCAGTGGTCTCAGTAATACATTTCTGAACCGTGCTTGGTTGGACAAGGCTGCATCAGCACACAACATGTCCTCCGTAGTATAGCGTGATGCTACCACCCCCCTGCCTGGAAAACATTTCCAAGAGTTAACAGCCTGCCCTCGGTAATAAGGCTGTCAGTAACTCTGTTCTCATAAATTCGCTAAGGACGCTTCACCGCCCCCATCATGGGCTCACAACAGCTACCTAGTTAATCACCCGCCCTCGCACAGACGCATTCAGTAGGCAGAGACGCAGCAGGTACATGGGAAGAAGGCATCAGCGAACAAAGTGCGTAATCCTGAGGAGAGTCACGTTCTAGTCCCATCTCCATGGCAACAGAAAGTAGAAAACAGGCAATCAAGGATAATAAGCCCCGTGGGCGGGCGAACCAGTGAGAGCTGAGTTAAGCCCCCATCCTTCCTTCCTCCTTTTTTCCGCCCCCATCCGCTCTTTGGAACATAAACAAGCATTAAGCCCCAGTAGAGAGGGCCCTTCAGGGCTCCATGACGACTGCCCTCCCTCCATCCCATCTTCCCTCACCAGGCTGAATTCACCACCTTTCTTGCAAAACGCCTCCGCTTCAAACAATCCGGTGACAATATGATCACTTCACAACACCCAATCCCGGCGCCTGACCAGAAGGGGTTTCTGAGTGTCAGCAACCTGGACAATGATAATGTACCAAAAACAGGACAGAGGCAGGGCAGCTGAAAAGAGAGCAATGCTGTCCTTTCTTTATGCTATTCCTCTCCCTTTTGCCCAATTAAATATTTTGAAAAACAAACAAACAAACAAACATTAAACCCACATGAAAGTTGAAAGGATAGTAAAGTAAATATCTCTAATAACTTCACCGAACTTCACAAATTGTTAGCCACTTGATGCATTAGAAGTTACCTACCTGTCTGTCTATATATCTATCTAATTTATCTGTTTATGTATCTATATCTGTCTATCTATCTATCTATCTATCATATTGGGCTTCCCAGATGGTGCAGTGGTAAAAAAAGAAAACCTGCCTGCTAATCCTGGAGATGAAAGAAACATGGATTCAACTCCTGGGTTTGGAAACGGCAACCTGCTACAGTATTTATGCCTGAAAAATTCCATGAAATGTAGATACATTATTATGATGATATTATCACATCTAAGAAAATTAAGACCTATTCAATAATATTTATATGTAGTCTATGTTTAAAATTTTTCAGTTTGTTTCCATATCTTTTATAGCTTTAAAAAAATATTTTGGCTCCGGAATGTAAGCAAAGTCCATGCATTGTATTTACTTGTTCTGTCCTTTTTTTTAAAATTTTATTTTATTTTTAAACTTTACATAATTGTATTAGTTTTGCCAAATATCAAAATGAATCCACCACAGGTATACATGTGCTCCCCATCCTGAACCCTCCTCCCTCCTCCCTCCCCATACCATCCCTCTGGGTCGTCCCAGTGCACTAGCCCCAAGCATCCAGTATTGTGCATTGAACCTGGATGGCATCTCGTTTCATACATGATATTTTACATGTTTCAATGCCATTCTGCCAAATCTTCCCACTCTCTCCCTCTCCCACAGAGTCCATAAGACTGTTCCATGTTCTGTCTTTTAAAAATGAATATGATCTCCTCCCATTCACTAAAACACATTCATATCTTTTGATTTATTTTTTTAATGACATTTCTTTTCAAGAGTCCAGCGAAGTTGTCTTGTAGAATGTTCTATATTATGGATTTGTCTTATTTTGTTCCCTCAAGATTAGATCCAGGTTGAGTTGCCACACCATCGAGGACACTGGATTTGATTACTGCACATTGTACAGGAACATTTTTCCCCTTTGGGCTGGAAAAGTTATCTGTAGGGTAATGCTTTGAGATCACATGTCTACTCTGATACTTAAGAGACATTCACATGATGATTGTAGCCTTGACAAATTATCCTGCCTGAAACAACTATTACACTGGGGATTAGAAAATGCTAATTTTCTACTTTTGCCACTCCTTCTGTAGTTATTAGCAAAAGAAGGAAGAGCTCCTCTCTAATTATGCATTTAATCTATCTGTCTCTCTATCATCTACCTATCTCTTTCTCCACTATTCTATATATTTATTGACATAAAATCTAAAAGCTGCATATATTTAAAATGTATAGCTTGATGAGTATTCACATTTGTGTGTGCTAATTCTCTTTAGTGATGTCTGACTCTTTGTGACCTTATGGTCTGTAGTCCACCAGGCTCCTCTGTCCATGGGATTGTCCAGGCAAGGATACTGGAGTGGGTTGCCATTTTCTTCTACAGGGGATCTTCCTGATCCAGGAATGGAACCTGCATTTCTTATGCCTCCTGCATAGCAGGCAGGTTCTTTTACCACTAGCACCACCTGGGAAGCCCCATTCACATTTTTAACTTATGAAACCATCACCATAATTAAAATAATACTTTATTGCTCTCTAAAATGTCTGTGGCCCTTTGTAATCTCATGTACTTCCCTCCAATCTCTTCAGCAGGTAACTACTGATGTGCTTTCTTTCACTATAGATTAAATTTCACTTTTTGGAACCTTGTATACATGTGTCTGTCTTTTTACCTTAGCATAATGACTTTGAGTGGAGAAGGCAATGGCACCCCACTCCAATACTCTTGCCTGGAAAATCCCATGGATGGAGGAGCCTGGTAGGCTGCAGTCCATGGTCACTAAGAGTCGGACACGACTGAGAGACTTCACTTTCACTTTTCACTTTCATGCATTGGAGAAGGAAATGGCAACCCACTCCATTGTTCTTGCCCAGAGAATCCCAGGGACAGGGGAGCCTGGTGGGCAGTGCTGTTCATGGGGTCGCACAGAGTCAGACACGACTAAAGTGGCTTAGCAGCAGCAGCAGCAGCAGCAGCAGCAATGACTTTGAGATTCGTCTATAATGTTGTATATGTCAATAGGTTGTTCCTTTGGTCCTTTTTGTTGCTTTATAGTATTCTACTGTCTCCTAATTTTTTTTAATTTTAATTTTTTAAAATGTAGTCATTTTTAATTGAAGGATAATTGATTATTATTAGTCTGATTTCTGCAATACATTAACAAGAACTAGCCATAGGTGTACATATGTCCCCTCTGTCTTGAACATCCCTCCCACCTCCCACCATTTCCCACCCCTCTAGGTTGTTACAGAGCCCAGTTTGAGTTCCCTGAGTCAAACAGCAAATTTCCATTGGTTATCCATTTTACTCCTGGTAGTGTATATGCTTCCATGCTCCTCTCTCCATTCATCTCATCCTCAATTGAAATTGATTTGAGATTCTTGGAACAATTCCAAAGATTTTCTGTGTCTGTTTTCTCTAGCTTTCCCTAAGTTTAACATCATATCTATCATAGACCATTTTTCAATACTAAAACATTAGATCCTTTGCCCATTATTTAATCATTTTTGATATTGAGTTATTTGAGTTCTTTATATGTTTTAGATATTATGCCTAATCAGACATATAGTTTGCAAATATTTTCTACCATTCTATAGATTGCTTATTCACTGTATTACTTGTTTCCTCAAAGAAACATACAGGGGCCAACTGGTATATGCCCAACATCACTGATCATCAGATCAATGCAGATGAAAATCAAAATGAGATATCACCACATACATTCTAGAATGAGATAGTATCAAAAAGACAAGAGAGAAAGAGTAATTTTGAGAATATGGAGAAAAGGGAACCCTATTGCACTATTGGTAAGGATATAAATTGGTACAGCCTTTATGGAACCCAGTATGGAGATTTCTTTAAAAGTTAAAAATGAAACTATAATATGATCCAACCATCCCAATTCTCAGCATGTTTGCAAGCAAAATGAAGTCAATATCTTAAAGAGATATCTGCGCTCCCATTTTCATTACAGTATTAGTCATAGCCAAGATATGAAAACCATTTAAGACACTTAGATTGCTTGTCTTAGACACCCAGTTTGATTGACAGACACATTGATTGACACACTTAAATTAGTTCATCCAAGTTGTCACAATATCAGGATTTCCTTCTTTTTTAAGGCTGAATAGTATTCTCTGGTGTGTGCATTTATTTATTTGTGTGTGTGTGTGTGTGTGCATGTGCATGTATGTATGTGTGTGTAGTTGTGTGTATACAAAGGAATACTTCATAAAGAAGGACATCTTCTCTATGTGACAACATAGAGAAACCTAGAAGACATTAAGCTAAGTGAAATAACTCAGAAACAAAAAGACACATGGTGTATGATCTCACTTAAATGTTGAACCTAAGAAAGTCAAACTCATAAAAACAAGGAATAAAGTGGTGGTTGCCAAGAACTGGTGTATGAGGGAAATAGGAAATATTGGTTAAAGGTATAAAGTTTTAGTTATGAAGGATAAGTTATTTAGATCTTAGTGACTAGCATGGCAACTATAGTTAATAATACTGTATTTAAAAAAATTATTTGGTTGTGCCAGGTCTAAGTGGAAGCATGTGGGATCTTCAATCTTTGTTGTGGCATGAAGCTTCTCTATTTATAAGCATGAAAACTCTTAATTGTGACATGTGATATCTAGTTCCTGACCAGAGATTGAACCCAGGCCCCTTGCATTGGGAGCACAGGGTCTTAGCCAGTGGACCATCAGGGAAGTCCCAATAATATTGTCTTATAGCAATTGAAATTTACTAAGAGAGTAACTGTGTGAGGGGATGGATATGTTCATTTGCTTGATTGTCATAATCATTTCACAATGTGTTCTGTATTAAAACATCATATTTTACATGCTAAAATATATATTTTATTTGTAAATTATAGCTCAATAAAGCTGGGAAACAATCAAAACACTTGCATTTATACAAAACATTATCTTCATGACCAATAGATTGAACCTGTGTCTCTTGCATTAGCAGTTGGATTCTTTTTTTTTATATTAATTTATTTTAATTGGAGGATAATTGCTTTACAATATTTTTATGGTTTTTGCCATACATCAACATGAATTGACCACAGGTATCTCCCTGATCCTGTACCCCTTCCCACCTCCCTCCCCAGCCTATCTCTCTAGGTTGTCTCAGAGCACCAGCTTTGGGTGCCCTGATTCATTCATAGTACTTGCACTGGTCATCTATTTTACATATGGTAATATACATGTTAAATGCTGCTCTCTCAAATCATCCCACGCTCGCCTTCTCCCACTGAGTCCAAAAGTCTGTTCTTTACATCTGTGTCTCCTTTGCTGCCCTGCATGTAGGATCATTGGTACCATCTTTCTAAATTTCATATATAATATATGTGTGTTAATATACAGTATTTGTCTTTTGCTTTCTGACTTACTTTATTCTATATAACAGGCTCCAGTTGACTCCACCTCATTACAACTGACTCAAATGGATTCCTTTTTATAGCTGATTAATATTCCATAGTGTATATGTACCACAATTTCCTTATCCATTCATCTGTCAATGTACATCTAGGTTGCTTTCCTGTCCTTGTTATTGTAAATAGTGCTACAATGAACACTGGAGCACATGTATCTCTTTCAATTCTGGCTTCCTTGGGGTGCACGCCCAACAGTGGGATTGCTGGGTCATATGGCAGTTTTATTCCCAGTTTTTTTTTTTTTTTTAAGGAATCTCCATTTTGTTCTCCACAGTGTCTATACCAGTTTGCCTTCCCACCAACAGTGTAAAGAGGGTTTCTCTTTTCCCACATCCTCTCCAGCATTTACTGTTAAACTTTTTGATGATGGCTCTGACTGGTATGAGATGATATCTAATTTTGGTTTTGATTTGCATTTCTCTAACAAGGAGTGCATCAAGGCTGTATATTGTCACCCTGCTTATTTAACTTATTTGCAGAGTACATCATGAGAAACCCTGGGCTGGAAGAGGCACAAGCTGGAATCAAGATTGCCAGGAGAAATATCAATAACCTCAGATATGCAGATGACACCACCCTTATGGCAGAAAGTGAAGAGGAACTAAAAAGGCTCTTGATAAAAGTGAAAGTGGAGAGTGAAAAAGTCAGCTTAAAGCTCAACATTCAGAAAACAAAGATCATGGAATCTAGTCCCATCACTTCATGGGAAATAGATGGGGAAAGAGTGGAAACAGTGTCAGACTTTATTTTTTTGGGCTCCAAAATCACGTCAGATGGTGACTGCAGCCATGAAACTAAAAGACATTTACTCCTTGGAAGGAAAGTTATGACCAACCTAGATAGCATATTGAAAAGTAGAGACATTCCTTTGCCAACAAAGGTCCGTCTAGTCAAGGCTATGGCTTTTCCAGTGGTCATGTATGGATGTGAGAGTTGGACTGTGAAGAAAGCTGAGTGCCAAAGAATTGATGTTTTTGAACTGTGATGTTGGAGAAGACTCTTGAAAGTCCCGTGGACTGCAAGGAGATCCAACCAGTCCATTCTGAAGGAGATCAGCCCTGGGATTTCTTTGGAAGGACTGATGCTAAAGCTGAAACTCCAATACTTTGGCTACCTCATGCGAAGAGTTGACTCATTGGAAAAGACTGATGCTAGGAGGGATTGGGGGCAGGAGGAGAAGGGTACGACAGAGGATGCGATGGCTGGATGGCTTCACTGACTCAATGGATCTGAGTCTGAGTGAACTCCAGGTGTTGGTGATGGACAGGGAGGCCTGGCATGATGCGATTCATGGGGTCGCAAAGAGTCGGACATGACTGAGGGACTGAACTGAACCTGAATAATGAGTGAAGTTGAGTATCTTTCATATGTTTATTAGCCATCTGTGTGTCTTCTTTGGGGAACTATCTATTTAGGTCTTTTGCCCACTTTTGTTTGGGTTGTTTGTTTTTCTGATACAGAGCTGCATGAGTTACTTGTATATTTTGAATTAATTCTTTGTCAAAGAATTCATGAAAACTGACAAAGATTCTTTGTCAGTTGTTTCATTTTCTATTATTTTCTCCTATTCTGAAGCCTGTCTTTTCACCTTACTTACAGTTTCCTTCATTGTGCAAAAGTTTTTAAGCTTAATTAGGTCCCATTTATTATTGTTGTAATTTCCATTACTTTGGGAGTGGGTCATAGAGGATCTTACTGTGATTTATGCCATAGAATGTTCTGTCTATGTTTTCCTCTAAGAATTTTATAGTTTCTGGTCTTACATTTATGTCTTTAATCCATTTTTCCATTTATGTTTGAACTCTGGGAGTTGGTATGGACAGGGAGGCCTGGCATGATGTGATTCATGGGGTCACAAAGAGTCGGACATGCCTGAGTGACTGATCTGATCTGATCTGATCTGAGGGTGTTAGAATGCGCTTCCCTCATAGTTCAGTTGGTAAAAAATCTGCCTGCAATGCAGGAGACCTGGGTTCAATTCCTGGGTTGGGAAGATCCCCTGGAGAAGGAAATGGTAATCCACTCCAACATTCTTGGGTAGAGGAGCCTGTAGGCTACAGTCCATGGGGTCAAAAGAGTCAGAGATGACTTAGCGACTAAACCACATGGTGTTAGAAAGTGTTCTAGTTTCATTTTTTTATATATAGTTGATCAGTTTTCCCAGCAGTTTTTTGAAGAGATTCTTTTCTCCACCATATATTTTGTCTCATTTGTCAAAGATAAGTTGTCCATAGGTGCATGGATTTATCTCTGGACTTTCTGTTTTTTTCCCATTGATCTATTTTCTGTCTTTGTGCCAGTACCATACTATCTTGATGACTGTAGCTTTGTAATATAGTCTGAAGTCAGGAAGCTTGATTCCTCCAGTTTCATTCTTCTTTTTCAAGATTGCTTTGGCTATTTGGGGTCTTTCATGTTTTCATACAAATTGTGAAATTATTTGTTCTAGTTCTGTTTTAAATACTGTTGGTAATTTGATAGGGATTGCTTTGGATAGTACACTCATCTCCACTATTCTGATTCTTCCAATCCAAGAACATGGTATATTTCTCCATCTATTTGTGTCATCTTTGATTTGTTTCATCAGTGTTTTATAGTTTTCTATATACATGTCTTTTGTTTTTTTAGGTAAATTTATTCCTGAGTATTTTATTCTCTTCATTACAATGGTGAATGAGATTGTCTTCTTAATTTCTCTTTCTTATTTTTCATTGTTAGTGTATATGAATGCAAGGGATTTCTGTGTATTGATTTAATATCCTGCAACCTTACTATATTCATTGATCAGCTCTAGTAATTTTCTGGTAGTATATTTAGGGTTTTCTATGTAGAGGATCATGTCATCTGCAAACAGTGAGAGTTTTACTTCTTTTCTAATCTGGATTCCTTTTATTTCTTTTCTTCTATGATTGCTGTGGCTGGACTTCCAAAACCTTGTTAAATATAGTGGGGAGAGTGGGAACCTTTGTCTTGTCCTGATTTTAGAAGAAATACTTTCAGTTTTTCACTATTGAGGATAATGTTTTCTGTGGATTTGTCATATATAGCTTTTACTATGTTGAGGTAGGTTTCTTCTATGTTTACTTTCTGTAGAGATTTTGTCATAAATGGGTATTGAATTTTGTCAAAGGCTTTCTCTGCATCTATTGAAATAATTATATGGTTTTTAAACTTTAAATTGGTTGATATGGTGTATCATATTGATTGATTTGTGAATACTGAAAAATCCTTGCATTCCTGGGATAAAGATCACTTGGTCATGATATATGATCTTTTTATTATGTTGTTGGATTCTGTTTGCTAGGATTTTGTTGAGGAATTTTGCATCTATATTCATCAGTGATATTGGCCTGTAGTTTTCTTTTTTGTGGTATCTTTGTTTGGTTTTAGTGTCAGGGTGATGGTGGCCTCATAGAATGAGTTTGGGAGTTTTCCTTCCTCTGCAATTTTCTGGAAGAGTTTGGGTAGGCTAAGTGTTAGCTGTTCTTTAAATTTTTGATAGAATTCACCTATGAAGCCATCTGGTCCTGAGCTTTTGTTTGTTGGAATATTTTTATTATAGTTTAAATTTATGTGCTTGTGATTTATCTGTTTAATTTTTGTATTTCTTCCTGGTTCAGTTTTGGAAGGTTATACTTTTCTAAGAATTTGTCCATTTCTTCCAAGTTGTCCATTTTATTGGCATATCATTGCTCATAGTAGTCTCTTATGGTCATTTGTATTTCTGTGTTATATATTGCAATTTATCCATTTTTATTTCTAATTTTATTGATTTCAGTTTTCTCCCTTTTTTCTTGATGAATCTGGATAATGGTTTGTCTATTTGTTTTATCTTCTCAAAGAATTATCTTTTAGTTTTATTGATTTTTGCTATAGTTTCCTTCATTTTTTTTGTTCATTTATTTATGCTCTGATTTTTATGATTTCTTTCCTTCTACAAACTTTGAGGGTTTTGTTGTTCTTGTTCTTTTTCTAATTGCTTTAGGTGTAAAGTATTGATGTTTCTATTGTTTCTTGAGGTAGGCTGGCAGCTGGATTCTTTACCACTAGTGACACCTGGGAAGTTCTCTACAAAATATCCAAAATAGTTAAGCTAGTTTTAATCCAGACAAGTTTTTTTATTTAAAGCCATTTTTGTCCTGTGCCAAACACAACATGATATATGGAACAGAATATAGGTACAGGATGTACTGTTCTCATATATCATGTTGTGTTTGGCCATCATGTCATTTAGCCTCCTCCAATCTGTGTCTGTTTCTCAGGTTTTTTTTTTTTTTTGTTTGTTTGTTTGTTTTTCATGACTTTGGCACTTTTAAAGAGAATAGTAATGTGTTTTGTAGACTGTCCTTCAGTGTGAACTCATACATTTTCTTATTATTAAACTATGGTTATGGTTTTGGAGGCAACCACAGAAGTGAAGCTCCCTACTCAGCACATGAGATCTAAGAATACATGATTTCAAAATGACCTGTTTCTGGTGACTTCAACCTTGATCAGTTGGTGAAGGTGGTGTCTGTTATTGTTCCCCACTGTAGGCTTACTATTATTCCCTTCCATACTCCTTTGAAGCAAGTTACTAAGCCCACACTCGAGGGAGGACAATTAAGCTATACCTCCTAGAGGAGGGAATACATGTATCTATATTTTGAAGTCCTTTTGTAAAGAATTTCTCTATTTTTTGTTTATGCAATCATTTATTATAAAATTTTGGTATGGACTCATATGTATTTATATTATTATCTTCCAAAACTATTATTTTGTTGTTCAAATTATTCAAGCTTTTTTTTTTTTAAGCTATTGGGAAGTTTTTCAGTCTATTTCCATATCCCTGTGACATGCACCGTGTTGGATTTTGTTTTTCATTTTCTTATTTTCTACCATTATGTGATCCTTTAGATTCACTCTATATTTTTGCTGCCCCACCCTTCATTTCAGTTAAGTCGCTCAGTCGTGTCCGACTCTTTGCGACCCCATGAATCGCAGCACGCCAGGCCTCCCTGTCCATCACCAACTCCCAGAGTTCATTCAGACTCACGTCCATCAAGTCAGTGATGCCATCCAGCCACCTCATCCTGTGTCATCCCCTTCTCCTCATGCCCCCTATCCCTCCCAGCACCAGTCTTTTCCAAAGAGTCAACTCTTCACATGAGGTGGCCAAAGTACTGGAGTTTCAGCTTTAGCATCATTCCTTCCAAAGAAATCCCAGAGGTGATCTGCTTCAGAATGGACTGGTTGGATCTGCCTTGGACTCTCAAGAGTCTTCTCCAACACCACAGTTCAAAAGCATCAATTCTCAGTGCTCAGCTTTCTTCACAGTCCAACTCTCACATCCATACATGACCACTGGAAAAACCATAGCCTTGACTAGACGGACCTTTGTTGGCAAAGGAATGTCTCTACTTTTCAATCTAGGTTGGTCATAACTTTTCTTCCCAGGAGTAAGCGTCTTTTAATTTCATGGCTGAAGTCACCATCTGCAGTGATTTTGGAGCCCCAAAAAAAAGAAAGTCTGACACTGTTTCCACTCTTTCCCCATCTATTTCCCATGAAGTGATGGGACCAAATGCCATGATCTTCGTTTTCTGAATGTTGAGCTTTAAGCCAACTTTTTCACTCTCCACTTTCACTTTCATCAAGAGCCTTTTTAGTTCCTCTTCACTTTCTGCCATAAGGGTGGTGTCATCTGCATATCTGAGGTTATTGATATTTCTCCCAGCAATCCTGATTCCAGCTTGTGCCTCTTCCAGTCCAGCGTTTCTCATGATGTACTCTGCATATAAGTTAAATAAAGCCTTGGTTTCTTTATTACAGAACAGTGGGGGAGGCCATGGTACCTGAGGTGGTTATGTTTGAACTGATGTCTTGGGAAATGTGGTGTCCATGAAAACTTAAGCAATTCGGGGCCTTCATGGAGTAGAGGTGGTGATGTTTAATCAAATGAAGGCATGTGGTGGGGGAGGCAGGCTTTTCTGCTAGGTGAAAACTTCTTACATCAGCAGATTCTTTTCTATCCCGCCAGCTTCTTCATTAAACCCAAGTCTTTCTTACAGATCAGAATATGAGAGGGGTGATGAGTAAGGTTATTTTTCTTTTTTCTTCCTTACCTTAGTTAGTCCCTCCCCTCCATGCACACCCAAAGTCCATGGTTTCTGATTTTTCTCTATTGTGTATGCTTGCTGAGGTTGGTCCACCTATTTATAATAACTGTCTTATATCTGCTTTCGTAGTGACAGCAATCTTTTTGGTCTAAAACTTTGGGTGGAGCTCTCTGTATCCCAGATGTAAGTCCAAAATGCACAGACTCCATGATATTGTAGAATGTGAACTCTGAAATGGACAGTAACTGTAACTTCAGAGGTGCACATTGAAGGTATGGGATTTGCACACCAGAATCGCTGAGTAAAGAAGATAGCATTACCTGAGAAATTTCAGAAAGTACTCTATCTCCTATGATACCAAAACCCCTCCCTCTTGACCTTCAAGTCTCACAAAATTTTGGAGGTAAAAAACATGAATGAAATGGTGAAGACACACTGTGTGCTATGTATGTGGAAAAGTCCAAATATTCCAAATATTTTCTGTCTAGAGACATTTAGGATTTGCATCCCTTTTTTCCCATTTTGTCCCTAAGAATCATAGTGGGGTTGTCATGATCTCCTCTGGGATTATGAGTTAAGAGAAAAGCATGACAAACCAAAGAGTTCCCTTGTGGTCCAGTGGTTAAGAATATGCCTGTCAATGCAGGGAACATTGGTTTGATCCCTGGTCTGGGAAGATTCCACATGCCATGGAGCAACGGAGCCTGTGTGCCACAACTATTAGTCCTGTGTCTCTAGCGTCCATGCTCTGCAATAAGAGAAGCCACCACAATAAGAAGCTCAGGCACCACATTGAGGAGTATCTCCTGTGCACAGCAACAAAGACATAGAGAAGGCAAGAAAAAAAAATGATAAGCTAGGATTTTCCTGGAGTCTCCACACTGTACTTCATGCCTTGTGCAATGGGTCTTATATTGCAGCTATGCAGTTTTCATAGCCCACAATATATGTGGGGAAGTTTGAGGGGGGTGAGCTGGAGAAGCTTGGGGATCTGCCAGACACTTCATCCCTCTTGAATAAACCGTGTTTTTTTTTTTTTTTTTTTTTTGCCACAACATTCTCATATTTGTGAGAGAGTTACACAGTTCTGCTTCTTAGTCTACCTTTATGTAACCATGAGGCGTTCAAAGTATAATACTGCTACCTCTGGTTATGGTGTGAAGGGGATATTAAACTCTGTTAGTCTATAGTTTAAAATACAGAACAATCAAATGAATGGAGAGTTTCATGAAGGAAACCTGAGTTTGGTGGGACTAGCATTTTCTAGTATAAAACTGAGTAAAGTATAAGCATACATTGTATTTCCTTCTGTTCTGTAGAACCTAGAAGCAGCAATACCCTAGTAGTAATGAGTGCATATAATGCTCTATTCTTTCAGGGCTCCAACCTGCTTAAGTTTACACTGGGTACTACATCACCTTAGACAAGACAGCAGCTCCAACACAACCACCTTAGGCAGCATGGCCTCCCCTACTTCAGTCTTAACTGACGGTTGGACATGGGGTGAGGAAGCAGCTGGTGAGAGCACAGCTCATGTTTCTGAGATCAGGAAGGTCATTCCTTAGGTGCTGCTGTTGTGGACGTTTGGCTACCAGGAACCATTCTGGCTCTTTAAACTCTTACCTCAGCCCTGGCCAACTTTCACAGGATTTCCCATGCCTTGTCTTAAATAGATCATATGCAGCTGTTCTTGTCATTTTATCCCCCATGTTGCTGTCATTCTCATTGTTACTTTAGATATGCTGAAGAATGGCAGAGCAAGCTTGATGAGAACAGAGCCAGAATCAAGCCTTGATTCTGACTCTTGTTAGCTGTGTGACTCTGTGTAAATCATTTAACATCTCTTTGCTATGACCTCAATATAAAGGGGGAAAGTAGTAATACCACTGGGATACCATAAGGTTCTAAAGATGTTTAGATGAGTTAATTGTGTGAAGTCCTGAGAATACATCATGCACCTGAGAACTGCTATGGAAGTGCCAGGCATCTACTAGAACCTGTCATTACTTATTGATCTCTCCAAAATCCCAGGGCTACACAGTACAGGGCAGGGAGGAGGCCTGATGCTACAAATTAATGTGTTCAAGCCCAAGAGTAAGACACTGAGAACCAAAAGATGCCAACTAGAAGGGATGGAACATTTTTCCAGGGGTGTGCAAACACATATTTTGAAGACCTGACCTCTCCTAAAAATTGTCACAAATGTGAAACTGCAGGCCAGTGCCTAAGTCATAAATTGTCAGAGCTTGGTTAGTAGCTTCTCCAAGCAACAACCTCAAAGTTGGTTCCAAATCCAGCTCCCAATAACACCTTTAGTTGCAAAGTGCAGAGTGTGCTTAGAAAGATGAAAAGATGGAGATAAAGTTTTTTGGGGAATGAAACTGACAGAGGGCACTTTCAGCCCCTTACTCATGGTTCCATAATGCTTTCATCTACAAAACTCTCATATGGCAATGAGTACCTCTGGAATAACAGATACAGTAAAGACTGTTTTGCTAACTTGTAAATATTGTTCTGTTTTCATTAAGACCTCTCATGTCCCAGAGCAGTGTCTACCCCTACCCTTACAACACTGTTTTTTATTGTCTGACACCCACCTTTGTCCCTAACTAAGTAGCTTATCAAACAGAAAAAGCAAAACTGAAATATATTTACAACTGCACTTCCTGTACTGAAATGCTAATTATTTTGATCCCACTATTTGCAACAATACTATTTTTTGTGCCTTACAGTGACTTTCACACACACACACACACACACACACACATTACTTTTAAGGGAAAATTTTTAACAAATAAGTTGTCTTTATTTATGATTGTTTTGACTGTATAAACAGTTATAGGTGTGGTTCTCAATTTTATTCTATGGCAGTACAGAGTATAAACTTATCCAACTAAAGCAGGATAAGTGAAAGCATTTCCACACGTTGCAACTGTCCAAAGAAAAAGTTACAAATTGAATAATTAAATTGTAATCACCATTTGAAGTCCAAATATTTAGTTTTCTAGTCTTTGCTTGCTTTTCCCCCCACTTAATTATGAAAAATTTCAAACCAAAATGTTGAAAGAATTATGTAGCAACATCTAGATTCTACAACTAATATTTTATTATAGCCACTCTAGTAAATATCTATCCATTATCCATTCCTACATTCAAACTATCTTATTCGTATTAACTTCTATACAGAGTGGGGCTTCCCTCATAGCTCAGTTGGTAAAGAATCTGCCTGTAATGCAGGAGACCCCAGTTTGATTCCTGAGTCGGAAAGATCTGCTGGAGAAGGGATAGGCTACTCACTCCAGTATTCTTGAGCTTCCCTTGTGGCTCAGCTGATAAAGAATTCGCCTGCAATGCAGGAGGCCTGGGTTCAATTCTTGGGTTGAGAAGATCCCTTGTAGAAGGGAAAGGCTACCCACTCCAGTATTCTGGTCTGGAAAATTCCATGGACTGTATAGTCCATGGGGTCGCAAAGAGTCGGATACGACTAGGCGACTTTCACTTTCATATGCAAAGTACATCATAAGAAATGCCAGGCTGGATGAAGCACAAGGTGGAATCAAAAGATTGCTGGGAGAATCATCAGTAACTTCAAAAATACAGATGACATCGCCCTCATGGCAGAAAGTAAAGAGGAACAAAAAAGCCTCTTGATGAAGGTGAAAGAGAAGAATGAAAAAGCTGGCTTAAAATTCAACAATCTCCAAAGAAGACATACAGATGGCTCATAAACAAATGAAAAGATGCTCAACATCACTCATTATCAGAGAAATGCAAATCAAAACCACAATGAGGTACCATCTCATGCCAGTCAGAATGGCTGCTATCAAAAAGTCTATAAATAATAAATGCTGGAGAGGGTGTGGAGAAAAGGGAAGCCTCTTACACCATTAGTAGGAATGCAAACTAGTACAGCCACTATGGAGAACACTGTGGAGATCTTTTAAAAAGCTGGTGATAGAACTTCCATATGACCCAGCAATCCCACTGCTGGTCATACAGACTGAGGAAACCAGAATTGAAAGAACACGTGTACCCCAATGTTCACTGCAGCACTGTGTACAGTAACTAGGACATGGAAGCAACCTAGATGTCCATTGGCAGATGAATGGATAAAAAAGCTGTGGCACATATACACAGTGGAATATTACTCAGCTATTAAAAAGAATGTATTTGAATCAGTTCTAATGAGGTGGATGAAACTCTATTATACAGAGTGAAGTAAGTCAGAAAAAAAAACACCAATACAGTGTCATAATGCACAATGTGGAACTTAGAAAGATGGTAATGATGACCCTATATGTGAGATATCAAAAGAGGCACAGATGTAAAGAACAGACTTTTGGACTCTGTGGGAGAAAGAGAGGGTGGGATGATTTGGGAGAATAGTATTGAAACATGTATATTACCATATGTGAAATAGATCACCAGTCCAGGTTCAGTGCATGAGACAGGGCACTCAGGGCCGGTGCACTGGGCAACCCTGAGGGATGGGATGGGAAAGCAGGTGGGAGGGGGTTCAGGGTGGGGCACACATGTATACCCATGGCTGATTCATGTGAATGTATGGGCAAAAAAAAAAAAAAAAAATCCAGTACAATATTGTAAAGTAATTAACCTCCAATTAAAATAAATTAATTAATATACAAAAAAATTAAAAAAATTCAACATACATCTGTGTCTTATAATTTTCTGTATATAGTTCTTTTGTCTCCTTAGTTAGGTTTATGCCTAGATATTTCACTCTTTGTTTCAATGGTGAATAAGGTTGATTCTTTAATTTCTGTTTCTGATTTTTCATTGTTAGTATATAGGAATACAAGTGAGTTCTGTGTATTGAGATTGTATACTTTGACTTTGCTAAATTTATTTATCAGCTCTAGTAATTTTCTGATAGTTTCTTTTGGGTTTTCTATGTATAGTATCATGTCATCTGCAAACAGTGAGATTTTTACTTTTTTCCTGGTCTGTATTCCTTTTATTTCTTTTTTTCCCTCTACTTACTGTAGCTAGGATTTCAAAAACTATGTTGAATAATAGTGGTGAGAGTGGACACCCTTATCTTGTTCTTGATCTTAGAGGAAATACTTTCAGTTTTTCACCATTGATAATAATGCTTGCTGTGGGTTTATCGTGTATGGCCTTTACTATGTTGAGGTATCTTCCTTCTATGTCCATTTTTTGAAGTGTTTTTATCATAAATGTGTGCTGAATTTTCTCATAGGCCTTTCCTGCATCTATTGAGATGATCATACAACATAAACAGATGGAGAGATATTCTATGTTTCCAGGTAAGAAGAATCAATATTGTGAAAATGACTACACTACCAAGTGCAATATACAGATTCAATGCAATCCCTATCAAATTACCAATGGTATTTTTCGCAGAACTAGAACAAAAAATTTCACAACTCATATAGAAATACTAAAGACCCAGAACAGCACAAGCAGTCTTGAGAAAGAAGAATGGAACTGAAAGAATCAACCTTCCTGACTTCACATTATACTACAAAGCTACAGTCATCAAGACAATATAGTACTAGAACAAAAACAGAAATACAGACAATGGAACAAGATAGAAAGCCCAGAGATAAACCTACAAACCTATGGGTACCTTATGTTTGGCAAAGGATGCAAGAATATACAATGGGGTAAAGATGGCTTCTTCAATACATGGTGCTTGGAAAACTGGATAGCTAAGTTCAAAATAATGAAATTAGAACACTTCCTAATGCCATACACAATGATAAACTCAAAATTGAATAAATACCTAAATGTAAGACCAGAAACTGTAAAACAATTAGAGGAAAACATAGGTAGAACACTTGATGACATAAATGAAAGCAAGATCCTCTATGTCCCACCTCCTGGAGTAATGGAAATAAAAACAAAAACAAACAAGTGGGATCTAATTAAATTTAAAAGTTTTTGCACAGCAAAGCAAATTAAAAACAAGGTGAAAAGACAACCCTCACAATGGGAGATTATAATATCAAATGAAACAACTGACAAAGGATTAATTTCCAAAACATATAAGCAGCTCATACAACTTAATACCAGAAAAACAACCCTATCAAAAAGTAGGAAAAAGACCTAAACAGACATTTCTCCAAAGAAGACATATAGATGGCTAACAAACACTTGAAAAGATGCCCATTATCACTCATTGTTAGAGAAATGAAATCAAAACTGTAATGAGATACCACCTCAAACCAGTCAGAAAGGCCATCATCAGAAAGTCAACAAACAAGGGAGACATACAGATGGCTAACAAACACATGAAAAGATGCTCAACATCACTCATTATCAGAGAAATGCAAATCAAAACCACTATGAGGTACCATTTCACGCCAGTCAGAATGGCTGCGATCCAAAAGTCTACAAGCAATAAATGCTGGAGAGGGTGTGGAGAAAAGGGAACCCTCTTACACTGTTGGTGGGAAATGCAAACTAGTACAGCCACTATGGAGAACAGTGTGGAGATTCCTTAAAAAACTGGAACTAGAACTGCCTTATGATCCAGCAATCCCACTGCTGGGCATACACACTGAGGAAACCAGAATTGAAAGAGACACGTGTACCCCAATGTTCATCACAGCACTGTTTATAATAGCCAGGACATGGAAGCAACCTAGATGTCCATCAGCAGATGAATGGATAAGAAAGCTATGGTACATATACACAATGGAGTATTGCTGCTGCTAAGTCACTTCAGTCGTGTCTGACTCTGTGCGAACCTATAGACGGCAGCCCACCAGGCTTCCCCGTCCCTGGGATTCTCCAGGCAAGAACACTGGAGTGGGTTCAATGGAGTATTATTCAGCCATTAAAAAGAATACATTTGAATCAGTTCTAATGAGGTGGATGAAACTGGAGCCTATTATACAGAGTGAAATAAGCCAGAAAAACACCAATACAGTATACTAATGCATATATATGGAATTCAGAAAGATGCTAACAATAACCCTGTATACGATACAGCAAAAGAGACACTGATGTATAGAACAGTCTTTTGGACTCTGTGGGAGAGGGAGAGGGTGGGATGATTTGGGAGAATGGCATTGAAACATGTATAATATCATATATGAAACTAGTCGCCAGTCCAGTTTCGATGCACAATACTGGATGCTTGGGGCTAGTGCACTGGTGCGACCCAGAAGGATGGTACAGGGAGGGAGGAGCGAGGAGGGTTCAGGATGGGGAACACGTGTATACCTGTGGCGATTCATGTTGATATATGGCAAAACCAATACAATATTGTAAAGTTAAAAAAATAAAATAAAATAATTTAAAAAAAAAGAAAGAAAGTCAACAAACAATATTGGAGGGAGTATAGAGAAAAGGGAACTCTTTTCTTACATTTCTGGTAGCTCTGCTAGTAGCTCAGCTTGTTTAGAATCTGCCTGCAGTGCAGGAGACACAGGAGACCTAACAGATGCAGAATACCTAACAGAAGTGGGTTCGATTCCTGGGTCAGGAAGTTCCCTTGGAGGAGAACAAGGCCACCCACTCCAATATTCTTTCCTGGAAAATCCCATGGACAGAGGAGCCTGGGGGCCATAGTCCATAGGGTTGCAAACAGTCAGACATTACTGAGCACTTTGCACGTGCACACATACACATGCACAGATCCTAGTATGGATCTTCTTAGATTTTTCTAAGATTTCTTAGATTTTTGACTAGTTTGCTTTCCAACCTTACACTCCAAAGAATTCCAAAAATCATGATGTTGACTTAATCAAGCTCCCTTTTTTACTTTAAGGGTGAGAGTTATATAAGTTCTATGCAATCTTTGTATTTTTGAGTAAGTAGTCTATTTAGACTTTATATAATTACCATTATATTAGGATTTCACTTGGTTTCTTTTTCTCCCTTTTATTGAATATTTAAAATCAATAAAATATTTAGTCATTCATTTAAAAAATATCTATTTTTTATTGAAGGATTATTGCTTTACAGAATTTTACTGTTTTCTGCCAAACCTCAACATGAATCAGCCATAGATATACATGTGTCCCCTCCCTCTTGAAACTTCCTCCTATCTCCCTCCCCATCCCATCCCTCTGGGTTGATACAGAACCCCTGTTTCAGTTCCCTGGGCCATACAGCAAATTCCCATTGGCTATTTATTTTACATACAGTAATATTAGTTTCCATGTTACTCTTTCCATACATCTCACCCTCTCATCCCCTTTCCCCTCTCTCCCCATGCCCATAAGTCTATTCTCTAAGTTTATTTCTCCACTATTGCCCTGTAAATAAATTCTTCAGTACCATTTTTCTTGATTCCTCATATATGTGTTAGAATACAGTTTTATCTTTCTCTTTCTGACTCACTTCATTCTGTATAATAGGTTCTAGGTTCATCCACCTGATTAGAACTGACTCAAATGTGAACACATTTTATGTGAACATTTTATGTGAACACATTTACACATTTATGACTGAGTAATATTCCATTGCGTTATATACATCACAACTTCTTTATCCATTCATCTGTCAATGGACATCGAGGTCATTTGTTATTTTATTCTCATTATTGTTCATCTAATTGACTATAATAATCTTTTTTTGATTAATAAAGCCTGATATGAGTTGCTACTTTTGTTGTCATCCTGGTGATGATAGAAACATGGAGTACTTAACTCTACTTTCTCGCCTTTTAATTATCATTGTCTTGCATTTTAATTCTACTTATATTTTGAATACTATGAGACCTTATTATCATTGTTTTGTACACCAATATCAACTTTTATTTAATCACCTATGTAGCCTGTCTTTTGTCCTTGTCATCTTCTTCTATTTCTAGTGTTCGTCTTAGGGATTATTCTGACAGAAAAAGTTATTTTGATTTTTCCTTTAAGGCACGTATGTTGGCAAAATTTCTCTGAAAATATAAACTTACCTTAATTTTAAAGGATGTTTCCACTGAATTCTATATAGTATTATTTACAGCTATTTCTTTTTATTTATGAGAAGACATTCCATTGTATTCTAGCTTCAATTATTTCTGTTTGGAAATCTGACTGCTTTATTTTTGCTCATTTACACATAATCTGATAGACAGAGTGCCTGATGATCTGTGGATGGAGGTTCCTGACATTGTATAGGGGACAGGAATCAAGATCATCCCCAAGAAAAAGAAATGCAAAAATGCAAAATGGCTGTCTGAGGAGGCCTTATAAACAGCTATGAAAGGAAGAGAAGTGAAAAGCAAAGGAGAAAAGGAAAGATACCCATTTGGATGCAGAGTTTCAAAGAATAGCAAGAAGAGACAAGAAAGCCTTCCTCAGTGATCAATGCAAAGAAATAGAGGAAAACAATAGAATGGGAAAGACTAGAGATCTCTTCAAGAAAATTAGAGATACCAAGGGAATATTTTAAGCCTTTGACTGTGTGGATCACAATAAACTGTGGAAAATTCTGAAAGAGATGGGAATACCAGAACACCTGATCTGCCTCTTGAGAAATTTGTATGCAGGTCAGGAAGCAACAGTTAGAACTGGACATGGAATAACAGACTGGTTCCAAATAGGAAGAGGAGTTCATCAAGGCTGTATATTGTCACCCGTTTTTTTAACTTATATGCAGAGTACATCATGAGAAACGCTGGACTGGAAGAAACACAAGCTGGAATCAAGATTGCTGGGAGAAATATCAATAACCTCAGATATGCAGATGACACCACCCTTATGGCAGAAAGTGAAGAGGAACCCAAAAGCCTCTCGATGAAAGTGAAAGTGGAGAGTGAAAAAGTTGGTTTAAAGCTCAACATTCAGAAAACGAAGATCATGGCATCCGGTCCCACCACTTCATGGGAAATAGATGGGGAAACAGTGAAAACAGTGTCAGACTTTATTTTTCTAGGCTCCAAAATCACTGCAGATGGTGACTGCAGCCATGAAATTAAAAGACGCTTACTCCTTGGAAGGAAAGTTATGACCAACCTAGATAGCATATTCAAAAGCAGAGACATTACTTTGCCAACAAAGGTTCATCTAGTCAAGGCTATGGTTTTTCCTGTGGTCATGTATGGATGTGAGAGTTGGACTGTGAAGAAGGCTGAGCGCTGAAGAACTGATGCTTTTGAACTGTGGTGTTGGAGAAGACTCTTTTTTTTTTCTAATTTTATTTTATTTTTAAACTTTACATAATTGTATTAGTTTTGCCAAATATCAAAATGAATCCGCCACAGGTATACATGTGTTCCCCATCCTGAACCCTCCTCCCTCCCCATACCGTCCCTCTGGGTCGTCCCAGTGCACTAGCCCCAAGCATCCAGTATCGTGCATCGAACCTGGACTGGCAACTCGTTTCTTACATGATATTTTACATGTTTCAATGCCATTCTCCCAAATCTTCCCACCCTCTCCCTCTCCCACAGAGTCCATAAGACTGTTCTATACATCAGTGTCTCTTTTGCTGTCTCGTACACCGGGTTATTGTTACCATCTTTCTAAATTCCATATATATGTGTTAGTATACTGTAGACTCTTGAGAGTCCAAGGCAGATCCAACCAGTCCATTCTGAAGATCAGCCCTGGTATTTCTTTGGAAGGAATGATGCTAAAGCTGAAACTCCAATACTTTGGCCATCTCATGTGAAGAGTTGACTCTTTGGAAAAGACTCTGATGCTGGGAGGGATTGGGGGCAGGAGGAGAAGGGGATGACAGAGGATGAGATGGCTGGATGGCATCGCTGACTCGATGGACGTGAGTCTGAGTGAACTCCGGGAGTTGGCGAGGGACAGGGAGGCCTGGCGGGCTGCGATTCATGGGGTCGCAAAGAGTTGGACACGACTGAGCGACTGATCTGATATGATCTGAAGGGAATATTTCATGCAAAGTTGGGCACAATAAAGGACAGAAATAGTATGCACCTAACAGAAGCAGAAGATATTAGGAAGAGTGGCAAGAATACACAGAAGAACTGTATAAAAAAGATCTCATGACCCAGATAATCATGATGGTGTGATCACTCACCTAGAGCCAGTCATCTTGGAATGTGAAGTCAAGTGGGTCTTAGAAAGCACCACTACGAACAAAGCTAGTGGAGGTGATGGAATTCCAGTTGAGCTATTTCAAATCCTGAAAGATGACACTGTGAAAGTGCTGCACTCAATATGCCAGCAAATTTAGAAAACTCAGCAGTGGCCACAGGACTGTAAAAGGTCAGTTTTCATTCCAATCCCAAAGAAAGGCAATGCCAAACAATGCTCAACCTACTGCACAATTGCACTCATCTAACACGTTAGTAAAGTAATGCTTAAAATTCTCCAAGCCAGGCTTCAGCAATACGTGAACCATGAACTTCCAGATGTTCAAGCTGGTTTTAGAAAAGGCAGAGGAACCAGAGATCAAATTGCCAACATCCACTGGATCATCAAAAAAGCAAGAGAGTTCGAGAAAAAAATATCTATTTCTGCTTTATTGACTATGCCAAAGCTTTCACTGTGTGGGTCACAATAAACTGTGGAAAATTCTGAAAGAGATGGCAATACCAGACCACCTGCCCTGCCTCTTGAGAAACCTGTATGCAGGTCAGGAAGCAACAGTTAGAACTGGACATGGAACAACAGACTGGTTCCAAATAGGAAAAGCAGTACATCAAGGCTGGATATTGTCACCCTGCTTATTTAACTTATATGCAGAGTATAACATGAGAAACGCTGGGCTGGAGGAAGCACAAGTGGGAATCAAGATTGCTGGGAGAAATATCAATAACCTCAGATATGCAGATGACACCACCCTTATGGCAGAAAGTGAAGAACTAAAGAAAATCTTATTGAAAGTGAAAGAGGAGAGTGAAAAAGTTGACTAAAAGCTCAACATTCAGAAAACTAAGATCATGGCATCTGGTCCCATCAGTTCATGGCAGATAGGGAAACAGTGTAAACAGTGGCTGACTTTATATTTCTGGGCTCCAAAATCACTGCAGATGGATGATTGTAGCCATGAAATTAAAATAGACTTACTACTTGGAAGGAAAATTATGATCAACCTAGACAGTATATTAAAAAGCAGAGACATTACTTTGCCAACAAAGGTCCATCTTGTCAAGGCTATGGTTTTTCCAGTAGTCATGTATGGATGTGAGAGTTGTACTATAAAGAAAGCTGCACGCTGAAAAATTGATGCTTTTGAACTGTGGTGTTGGAGAAGACTCTTGAGAGTCCCTTGGACTGCAAGGGGATCCAACAAGTTCATCCTAAAAGTCAGTCCTTGGTGTTCATTGTAAGGACTGATTTTGAAGCTGAAACTCCAATACTTTGGCCACCTGATGTGAAGAGCTGACTCATTAGAAAAGACTCTGATGCTGGGAAATATTGAGGGCAGGAGGAGAAGGGGACGACAGAAGATGAGATGGTTAGGTGGCATCACCAACTCGATAGACATGGGTTTGGGTGAATTCCAGGAGTTGGTGATGGACCGGGAGGCCTGGTGTGCTGTGGTTCATGGGGTTGCAGAGTTAGACATGACTGACCAACTGAACTGAACTGATCTGACACATAATGTGTCTGTTTTTCTCTGGCTTCTTTCAAAATTTTCCCACTAAATTGGGATTCTGTATTTTTGCTACATGTGCCATAAGTATGGTTTGCTTTGTATCTATCCTGCTTGATTTTCACTGGAGTTTTTAAATTTGTTGGTTAATATTTTCATTAATTTTGGAAAATTCTCAGGTATTCTCTCTTCAAATGTTACTTTGGCTCCCATTTCTCCCTTTCTCCATTTCTAGATTATAATTACAAATGTGTTATATATTTTCACTGTATTCTTCATGTCTCAAATACAATTTTTGAATTATTTATTCTTTGCAATTATCTGTGTATATTTGCTCTTGGTCCATCTTCCTATTTCTTATGCAATCACTTAAGTTATTATACTATATATGGAGTTCTTAATTTTAGCTATTGCATCTTCTATTTCTCTAATTTTATTTGAGAATTTCATGTATTGTTTACCTTTGAAAACTCATATTTTCATCTCATATCACATTCACCATATTTTCATAAGCATAAAAATTAGAATTGAAAATATCAACTTCCCAGATTGTTCAACAGATGTAGAAAAAAATTTCATAATTTAAAATAATGTCCATTTAAGGTGTCAATTATTTAAAAATACAGCTATATAAGTACATTTCAAAAAGTACAGCCATAGTAAGATAGTCTCAAGGATATATTGTACAACACAAGGAATATAGCCAATATTTTACAAAAATGTACATGGAAAATAACCCTAAAATTGCATATAAATAAATAAATAAATAAATTACAGTTTTCATAATATTTGATTTAATATTATGTGCCAGGAGCCGGCATATTGCATATTGAGTGCATATTGCATATTGCGTATTGAGTGCAGCACTTTGCACAGCATCATCTTTCAGGATCTGGAATAGCTCAACTGGAATTCTATCACTGCCAGGAGCCAGCATGAGGAACTCTGCCCGTGACAAAGGTCATGAGGAAGGAGGCTCAACATACGCAAAGGTGGGATCAAGCCTCAGGAGTCCCCCTGGAAATTCTCGAGCATCTACCCCCAAAACCACAGTCTGCCTACTTTCTGCTTTGTGCTTTCACCTACACCTCTGACTTTATGGGGGGCTGTCCCCCACTACCTCTCTGAAAAAAGAGTTAGCTTACAGCTCCAGTTAATAATTCCTGGGTGTGACGTGTTTCAACCTACAAACTCCTTTGGAAATCCTCTAGCCTGCCTGAATAGGTTTTTCCGGCCACATGTGATTGTTCAGAGCCTCCGAACTGTGAGAGGCAGGAGATGTTCTAAACTGTTTAAACACAGATTCCTTTGAGTAGTTAAAAGATTGATTAGAAATTGTATTGGTGAAAGGTTTTTTCACTTATTGGGCCAATGTTTGCTGCTAAGTCTCCATACTCCTTACCTACTGTGTCCTTGGCAGTGTATTGATTGATATAATGGGTGTATAGAAATGTAAGTAGTAGCCTCAATGTTTGTAACCTTGGACCCTTTAGTTAATTATTTTCTTGATTGAGCCCACCTCACCTTTGCACTATAGGAATGCAGCTTTGTTCAATGCTTTTTTGGAGGCTGGTGCCTGACTTTGGAATAAATCACCTTTAGAGAAAGATAAGTTTCTTAAAATGTTAACAGGCCTCCTGGCCAGAAGATGATGTAATTCACCTGAACTTTTGCATATAAGTTTGAAAGCCTGGCTTTGATTAGGACCAGTAACTGCTGTCCTTGCATGACTCCACCCCTTCCCCCATTATCCTCTATGCACAACTTAAGGTATAAAAACTACTTTGGAAAATAAAGTGCGGGCCTTGTTCACCGAAACTTGGTCTCCCTATGTCACTCTCTCTCCCAAATTCTGGCTGAGTCTCCATCTGGAGCACGGAACCCTCCATGCTTGCTAATTATGCCTGGGCTTCTAAGATCCGACTGGGGAGGCCTCAGTGTCTCCTCTCCTTCGGGAGAACAGAAGGATGCCTGCGGCCTACGTAAGTGGTGCAAACTTCTTGTCTTGAAGTTTTATTGGTCTCCCGCATAAACCAAGCTACTCAGCCTCTTTTCTCCACTGAATTTTCCTACTGAGCTATCCTCATCCTATTACTCTTTATATCTTTGATAAATATTTAAATAAATAGGTCGCCTATGCCGTCTCTCCTTTGAATACCCTGGATCAGCCAGGGCTGGTCCCTGGCAATTATGAAAAATGACAAGTAGCATTTTCACATATAAAATATCAAAGAACGGTGTTTGAGACAGGATATGGCTAAGAAATGGACTATATTGTTTTGAATACACGTCAAAGTAATATGCTAAACAGAGCACTCAAAGCCAGTGCACTGGGACAACCCTGAGGAGTGGGATGGGGAGAGAGGGAGATGGGAGCGGGGTTCAAGATGGGGGACACATGTACACCCATGGCTAATTCATGTCAATGTATGGCAAAAACCACTACATAACACCACTACATAATTAACCAATATTAGGTTAATATTTTAACCTAATTAGACTCCAATTAAAATAAATAATTAAAAGAATAATATGCTGATGTAATTTTTTCAGTGTTTAGAAAAATCACTTAAACAGGGTATCCAAATGGGTTAATTCAAGATATTAATGTTTTCTCCAAACTGGCAGATTAAAATAAACTTTATGAAACTGCAATCTAAAATAGCACATTCCTGGAGACAATCCCACTTGCTTTTCTGGAGATAGGCAAGGCTGTTTGTGGGAAGAAAGAATGTTTATAGTACAAACAAAAAGCTGTGTGGACGTCAGACAGAATTAGGAGCTCTCCCTTGCCCATTTACCCTTACATGCCCTCCGTGTATCTGTTTCCAAACTTTGTAGCCAAATACGGAAAAATAGACATGAGCATTGTTTTGCATGAAAAGACCACTTAAAAAAAAAAAAAAAAAAAAACTGGCCTCACTTCTACATGCTTTGGCTTGTAAAAATGTGAATCACATAACATGTCGTCAACAGCTATCTCATCCTGAAGCCAGAAAATGCTTCTAGGAATGAGCACATGGGATTAAGACACTGTGGGTCCAGTGCTCTTCATTAGGCATAGCTGTTTTGTTCATGAGAGTTTGCTAGTGTTTCTTTGTTTTTCACAATTATTTGATTACTTTTTATACAATTCCATATTTCATTACTTTAAATCACTGATTTTCAAAGTGCATTTGTGTGCACTAGAAGCATCTTCATCTGGGATCAGCTTAATCTATTTCAAAACCCAGGGACTATAGTACATGTTGACAGGGAAACAGGTTCTCCATAGCAACATGATAGAAAAGGTAAGGAAGGAAAGGAACGAGATGTTCCTTCTTTTTCCCATGTATCCCCAGACTCATTTCTCCCCTTTTCTTACAAAAAATAAAAGAAATGGGGAATACAAATTCAAATAAATTTATTTATCACACAAATATAATATCATGTAGTCTCTGTGGAGATATCTCACAATCAGGCACTTCCTACTTTTGTTTCTCTCTCATGGCAGCAGATGTATTATTTGTACCAGTTACTGATTTCCGCTTTCCTATCAGAATATTTTATTGCTCCATCCTAAGTGTAGACATGTGGCATACTCTTAGAATGTGAGCAGAAGTGATGGGTGACGGATGTCACATCCAAGCAGCAGTCTGGGAGGTAGCATGGGCTCCTTTATTGCTTTTGTTCCTCTATCACCAGAAGAGGTTCATCCTTACTCCTGGATCCAGAATAAAAAAGGTATGCAGGGAACTTCAGTTGAGGTCCACCAGACTCAAAACCACTATTTATGTGAATAAGAAAATAATGTTTGTCAAAGGGGAAAGTGCAGCAAGGGGAGGGATAAAGTGGGAGATTTGGATCAACATATACACATTACTATATATAAAATAAATATATAACAAGGAACAACTGTATATCAAAGTGTTGCATTCAGTATGTCAGCAAATCTGGAAGACCGAAAAGTGACCACAGGATTGGAAAAGGTCAATCCTCATTCCAATTCCCAATAAGGGTAATGCTAAAGAATGTGCTGACCGTTGGACAATTACACTCATCTCCCATGCTTAAAATCTTGCATGCTAGGCTTCAGCATTATGCAAACCAAGAACTTCCAGACGTCCAAGCTGGGTTTAGAAAAGGATGAGGAACCAGAGATCAAATTGCCAACATTTGCTGGATCATAGAGAAAGCTAGGGAATTCCAGAAAAATATCTACCAGTTTCACTGAATATGCCAAAGCCTTTGACTGTGTGGATCATAAACTGTGGAAAGCTCTTAAAGAGATAGGAATACCAGACCATCTTATCTGTCTCCTGAGAAACCTGTATGTGGGTCAAGAAGCAACAGTTAGAACCCTGTATGGAACAAATGATTCCATACTCAATCTTGGTTCAAGATTGAGAAAGGAGTACAAGAGGCTTGTCTGCTGTCACATTCTTTGTTTAATACATACTCTGAGCACATTAAGAGAAACACTGGGCTAGATGAGTTACAAGATGAAATCAAGATAGGAGGGAGAAACATCAACAACCTCAGATATGCAGATGATACCACTCTAAATGGCAGAAGTGAAGAGAAACTAAAGAGCCTCTTAATGAAAGTGAAGGAAGGGAGTGAAACAGCTGGCTTAAAACCAAATAATAAAAAACAAACAAAAAAACAAAGATCATGGCATCCCGGCCCATTCAGTTCAGTCCATTTCAGTTGCTTAGTCATGTCTGACTCTTTGCAACCCCATGAATTGCAGCACATCAGTCCTCCCTGTCCATCACCAACTCCCGGAGTTCACCCAAACTCATGTCCATCGAGTCAGTGATGCCATCCAGCCATCTCATCCTCTATTTTCCCCTCTCCTCCTGCCCCCAGTCCCTTCCAGCATCAGAGTTCTTTCCAATGAGTCAACTCTTCGCATGAGGTGGCCAAAGTACTGGAGTTTCAGCTTTAGCATCATTCCTTCCAAAGAAATCCCAGGGCTGATCTCCTTCAGAATGGACTGGTTGGATCTCCTTGCAGTCCAAGGGACTCTCAAGAGTCTTCTCCAACACCACAGTTCAAAAGCATCAGTTCTTCGGCGCTCAGCCTTCTTCACAGTCCAACTCTCACATCCATACATGACCACAGGAAAAACCATAGCCTTGACTAGATGAACCTTTGTTGGCAAAGTAATGTCTCTGCTTTTGAATATGCTATCTAGGTTGGTCATAACTTTCCTTCCAAGGAGTAAGCGTCTTTTAATTTCATGGCTAAACTTGCACAAACTCTGGGAGATGGTGAGAGACAGGGAGGCCTATCGTGCTGCCATCCATGGGTCAGGAAGAGTTGGACAAGACGGGCAACTGAACAACAACTGTATAACACAGGGAACTCTTCTCAATAGTGTATAATGATCTATATGGGAAATTAATCTAAAAAATAGTGGATACATGTATAACGGACTCACCTTGCTATACAGCAGAAACTAACACAACATTGTAAAACAACTATAGTCCAATGCACTAAAAAAATTTATTATGCTTATTTTTAATTAATTTTTATTGAAGTATAGTTGCTTCACAATGTTGTGTTAGCTTCTGCTGTACAGCAAAATCAATCAGTCATACATATTCATGTATACACTCCCTTTTGGACTTCCTTCCCATTCAGGTCACCATAGTGCATTAAATAGAGTTCCCTGTGCTATACAGCATATTCTTGTTAGTTATTTATTTTATGTATGTGTGTTAAGTTGCTAAATTGTATCTGATTCTTTGTGACTCCATGGACTGTAGCCCACCAGGTTCCTTTGCCCGTGGGATTTCCCAGCAAGAATACTGAAGTGGACTGCCATTTCCTCTTCCATGAGATCTTCCTGACCCATGGATTGAATCTGTGCCTTCTATATTGACTGGTGAATTCTTTACCATTGAGCCACCTGGGAAACCCCAATTATTTTATATATAATATCAACAGTGTGGGCTTCCCAGGTGGCCCTAATGGTAAAGAAGCTGCCTACCAATGCAGGAGATGTCAGAGATGAAGTTCTGATCCTTGGGTTGGGAAGATCCCCAGGAGGAGGGCATGGCAATCCACACTAGTATTGTTGCCTGTAAAATCCCATGGACAGAGGAGCCTGTCGGCCTATGATCCACAGTGTCTCAAAGAGTGGGATATGACCAAAGAAAGCAAGTTAGCATGCATGCATTGATAGTGTATGTGTCAATCCCAATCTCTCAATTCCTCCCACCCCGACTTTCCCCCTTGGTATCCATATGTTGGTTTTCTATGTCTGTGTCTGTATTTCTGCTTTATAAATGAGATCACATTTACTATTTCACTAGACTTCACATATATGCATTAATATACAATAGTTACTTTTTTTTCTTTCTAACTCAGTTCACTCTGTATGACAGTCTCTAGGTCCAAACAGACCTTTACAAATGACCCAATTTCACTTTTTTTAATGGTTGAGTAATATTCCATCAGTTTAGTTGAGTTCAGTTCAGTCACTCAGTTGTGTCCAACTCTGTGTGACCCCATGGACTGCAACATGCCAGGCCTCCCTGTCCATCATTAACTCCCAGAATTTACTCAAACTCACATCCATTGAGTTGGTGATGCCATCAAACCATCTCATCCCCTGTCGTCCCCTTCTCCTCCCACCTTCAATCTTTCCCAGAATCAGGATCTTTTCCAATGAGTTGGTTCTTCACATCAGGTGGCCAATGTATTGGAGTTTCAGCTTGAACATCGGTCCTTCCAATGAATATTCAGGACTGATTTCCTTTAGGATGGACTGGTTGGATCTCCTTTCAGTCCAAAGGACTCTCAAGAGTCTTCTCCAACACCACAGCTCAAAAGCATTAGTTCTTCGGCCCTCAGTTTTCTTTATGGTCCAACTCTCATATCCATACATGACTACTGGAAAACCATAGCTTTGACTAGATGGACCTTTGTTGGCAAACAATGTCTCTGCTTTTTAATATGCTGTCTAGGTTGGTCATAACTTTTCTTCCAAGGAGTAATCATCTTTTAATTTTATGACTGCAGTCACCATCTATCTGCAGTGATTTTGGAGTCCCGCCAAATTAATTCTGTCACTGTTTCCACTGTTTCCCCATCTATTTGCCATGAATTGATGGGAACAGATGCCATGATCTTAGTTTTCTGAATGTTGAGTTTTAAGCCAACTTTTTCACTCTTCTCTTTCACTTTCATCAAGAGGCTCTTCAGTTCTTCTTCACTTTCTACCATAAGTGTGTTGTCATTTGCATATCTGAGATTATTGGTATTTCTCCCAGCAATCAGAATTAGTTGAGGTATATTTCTTACTATAATAATAACTCAGTTAAAACTAAATGAAGATATTAATCACACCAGTTATGAGGTACCACCAGAATAAAAAATTAAAATATTTGTATCAGACCCAGACAAGAGTCAGTTACAAAGCTGTTATTGATGTCTACAAAATAGAATGGCCCAGGTTTTTACTGATAAAACACTTGTTAAAATTGGTGTGTGTGTATGTGATGGAATAAGCATATGGGCTTAGGCAGTCAGATTGGGAACATGAAGGTCACTTCCATGACTTGGCTGTTATAGAAAATATATTCTAAGAAAAGAAAATTTCAGAAGATAACATGTGGATTTGATAGCAAAGTTGAAAGATAAGATTTGTGATCATCTGCAAACAAGGAAAGGTGAAATTGAAAACAAAGATCAAAATTCAACATTATAGTAAAGACTAAATCAAAGGCTTGATCTCACACTCTTTTTACAACTGCTGAATTGATTAAAGTGACATTCAGTCAACAATTTTAGTTGTACAAATGTCCCAAAGGACAAAAAATACTAAAAGTGTTAGTCTTTCTTGGAAGCTTGATTGCCTCAGGTTACATCAATTTATTCCAGATTACTCTAAGCTACAACTGAAGCATGTATTGGAGAGAATTGTGAGCATGACTATGGACACATAGGGACCATACAAAATAAAAGCCAATGATGTTTTGAGAGAGTTGTATTGTCAAAGAGCCATCAGCCTAAATTAAAATAGCCTGTGCGTGTTTGAGACTTAAAATGATTGTGCCCCTAATTTTCTGTTCACCTCCAAAGAGGGAATATTCTTTAATGCCATATTCCAGTGTGGCCAAGGATGATGGTGGAGAATTATGGACTCTCAGAGAGTGGGGCCAAGAACCACAGAGCCTGGATACCTGCTCCAGGAGAACAGACACTGGAACTAGTCAGATTGTCTACAGACTAGGCAGAAGTGGCATTGGGGTAGGGGGAGACCTAATGTCCATAAAAAGGATTTCAGAATTCCTGCAATTTAAGCTGAGTGTATCCCAATCTCCTCCTTTCTGAAGAAGAATACTTATTGAGATGACCCTGCACCAGTATTGTTGATTGTGTGTGGAGTAGACAGTTTATTATTATTTTTTAAATTTTATTTTATTTAACTTTACAATATTGTATTGGTTTTGCCATATATCAAAATGAATCTGCTACAGGTATACATGTGTTCCCCATCCTGAACCCTCCTCCCTCCCCATACCATCCCTCTGGGTTGTCCCAGTGCACCAGCCCCAAGCATCCAGTATCGTGCATCGAACCTGGACTGGCAACTCGTTTCATATATGATATTATACATATTTCAATGCCATTCTCCCAAATCATCCCACCCTCTCCCTCTCCCACAGAGTCCAAAAGACTGTTCTATACATCAGTGTTTCTTTTGCTGTCTCATACACAGGGTTATTGTTAGCATCTTTCTAAATTCCATATATATGCGTTAGTATACTGTATTGGTGTTTTTCTTTCTGGCTTACTTCACTCTGTATAATAGGCTCCAGTTTCATCCACCTCATTAGGACTGATTCAAATGTATTCTTTTTAATGGCTGAGTAATACTCCATTGTGTATATGTACCACAGCTTTCTTATCCATTCATCTGCTGATGGGCATCTAGGTTGCTTCCATGTCCTGGCTATTATAAACAGTGCTGCGATGAACATTGGGGTACACATGTCTCTTTCCCTTCTGGTTTCCTCAGTGTGTATGCCCAGCAGTGGGATTGCTGGATCATAAGGCAGCTCTAGTTCCAGTTTTTTAAGGAATCTCCACACTGTTCTCCATAGTGGCTGTACTAGTTTGCATTCCCACCAACAGTATAAGAGGGTTCCCTTTTCTCCACACCCTCTCCAGCATTTATTGCTTGTAGACTTTTGGATCGCAGCCATTCTGACTGGTGTGAAATGGTACCTCATAGTGGTTTTGATTTGCATTTCTCTGATAATGAGTGATATTGAGCATCTTTTCATGTGTTTGTTAGCCATCTGTATGTCTTCTTTGGAGAAATGTCTATTTAGTTCTTTGGCCCATTTTTTGATTCAGTCATTTACTTTTCTGGAATTGAGCTGGAGGAGTTGCTTGTATATTTTTGAGATTAGTTGTTTGTCAGTTGCTTCATTTGCTATTATTTTCTCCCATTCTGAAGGCTGTCTTTTCACCTTTCTTATAGTTTCCTTTATTGTGCAGAAGCTTTTAAGTTTAATTATGTCCCATTTGTTTATTTTTGCTTTTATTTCCAATATTCTGGGAGGTGGGTCATAGAGGATCCTGCTATGATGTATGTCGGAGAGTGTTTTGCCTATGTTCTCCTCTAGGAGTTTTATAGTTTCTGGTCTTATGTTTAGATCTTTAATCCATATTGAGTTTATTTTTGTGTATGGTGTTAGAAAGTGCTCTAGTTTCATTCTTTTACAAGTGGTTGACCAGTTTTCCCAGCACCACTTGTTAAAGAGATTGTCTTTAATCCATTGTATATTCTTGCCTCCTTAGTCAAAGATAAGGTGTCCAAATGTGCGTGGATTTATCTCTGGGCTTTCTATTTTGTTCCCTTGATCTATATTTCTGTCTCTGTGCCAGTACCATACTGTCTTGATGACTGTGGCTTTGTAGTAGAGCCTGAAGTCAGGCAGGTTGATTCCTCCAGTTCCATTCTTCTTTCTCACTGTTGCTTTTCTTTCTGCTATAAGAATGTGATGTGTTATGTCAAATATACTTTATTTTTTAATGTGATGTGTTTTCTGCCTGGATCTCAGAAGATACATAAAGCAAAGCTCTGATTGACCTCTGTTGATATATACATTAGGAAGAAATAAATGTTTTTTATTGTAAATCAGTGAAATTTCAGGAGTCTTTGGTACTGTAGTATCAATATGCCCTAGTGAAAGCTAATATAAATGCCATACATTTCAGTTCTTCAGCTTTGTTTTCAGGAACAAAGTCTGATAGAAAGGAGTCCTAAATACCTCATTTTTTTCATACAGCTCAAATCTCAGACATCAGGGCCTCTCTCTGTATTTTTTTAATCTCAGGGTGAAAGTGGGTGGTAAGAAATCCTGAGTGATTTGCCATATGAAAGGGGCAGCTCTATGTGGCATATTTGAACTGAAGAGGATTAGGAAGGCATGTGCATGCTGTAACCTGTCAGAGTGTTGAATTTGAATCAGGAAAGAAGGAACACAGAGAGGAGGGTAACCACCATGGGAGACTGCTTACATCTTTTGAACACGTTAAGTACAAGTGATGTTAAGGGAAATGAAAACCAAAATTTCACTCTTGGAGAACAGACTTTCACAAATCCCAACCTTGTGGTGGACATTGTCCCCATTAGGGCCCCAGCACCCACCAAGACCATCACAACTCCCTTCAAAGTCTTATTACACCTAGACACAAATACATGTCCTCATTCCACTTCACAACCTTACTCACCCTTTTCCATGCTTTGAGAAGCTTCAGGCACTTGAGACAACCCAGCTGTGTCCCTGGTTAGTGTGTGGGTTCTGAAAAAAGCTCTGCCCCACTCCAGCTATCCAAACACTCTCAGATACCTTCTACCAAGTCTCTCCCTCAGAAATTAAAGAAGATAAACTTTAACTAGCATAAGATTAGATACCAGGCTACACAAGAGATTTACAACTAAACTTGTGATTTATGTTAGCTAACACTTGATATCTTGTATCTCTCATGTTCTCAGTATCAGAGATTTAAAGCAAGCACACCATGCAGAAGAATTTCAGAAAATTATATAGATGTTCTACCCTCAAAGAGAGGAAGTATAATTCTGGACACCTTATATGAGTTGCCTAAAGTGACTTCTTTCCAAAGATTACAGTATCCAAGGGGATTAAAAGAGTAACTCAGAGTGGGGAAGCTTGACAAACACTACTTGGGCCAGGTGGTCAAGGTCAATATCAACAACTATAAATCACACGTGCCTTTGATATGTGATATGGTGGAGATGGCACATTCACTCTATGGTCTTCTTCCCCAAACTCATAATCTCCACCTAATAATGAGGAAAACAGCAGTTAAATTTCAATATAGAGACATTCTTCAAAATACCTGATCAGTAACATTCAAAACTGTCAAGGTCATAAAAAGTTGAGAAAATATCACGGCCAAGAGGAATCTAAGGCACATCCGACTAACTATTGTGTAATGTCCTGCATGGGATCCTGGAACAAGAAAAGGGCATTTAGGTAAAAACTAAGGAAATATCTTCAAGATGATGTCTTATATGCACCAGCTTCTTTGTAAAATTAATTTACCTTTTCATTGTTATTTACTGCGTGAGTCAGTATTTCATTTGTATTGATTTTATCCAGCAACTAGGAGAGAAAAACACAGAAAATCTGATACAAAGATAATCTGTTGTACAAAAAAAAAAAAAAAAAAAAACAAACACCTGAGGTAACATCAATAAATATTAGCCATTAGTAATGCATCAGAACTGATGCATTAGCTATGACAAAGGTTCCAAACTAATTCAATATGTTAGTCATAGCGGAAAGTGGGTGTGCGTATATGGGAATTCTCAGTACTATCTTTGCAACTTTTCTTTAAAAAAACAAAAACCAAAAACTAATAGTCACTTTCCCTCTATTCCCATTCAATTAGTCAGACTGGACACAATACAGCAAGGAGAGATGCTCCTGGGAAACCCTACAACATGGAAAAACACCTCTTTTCACTTCACCCCATTTTAAGGAGGCAAAGGCAGGAAGAAGGCTCTATACTGCACCAAACTGAGTGGCCAAGCATGAGGGACACCTCTCCTAGCCCAGGGAAAAACCCACTGGGTTCCTACACATACACATTGACCATCAAAGGCTTTTAGAATCCTAACACTACATAGTTTTACCTGAAAATAATGTTTTTATAAATGGACACCAGTTGCAAATTGTCTCTGTTGTGGCCTGACTTACATAGTCGGTTGTCAGCACTGCACCCCCTTCCCTCTGCCAGGTCGTGATTCTGGAACTGACAGCAAGAACAGCAAATCAGATCCAGACCCGGCCTTGCTGGTTGACATTGGACTTCCTTAGCCCAGGCTATAGAATGGCTTCCTGATACCGAAAAAAAAAAAAAAAAAAAAAATTTACCCAGTCAGGGATGACTGCAAAGACTAGCTCTTGTCAATAACAATTTAGATCATTGTGAATTTAATTTCAGACATATGCCTTTGGTAAGGAGGAGTCACACACACCGTCTCCTCAACCTCTCATCTCTGCTTCTGCTTAGAGGAAATATCTAGACACAGGCCAGAATGCAGACCAGAGTCATTGAGCAACACAGCATACATATTTTAGGTGGGCTTTATAGCTCCATTCTGAAGAAGGCAATGACACCCCACTCCAGTACTCTTGCCTGGAAAATCCCATGGACGGAGGAGCCTAGTAGGCTGCAGTCCATGGGGTCGCTAAGAGTCAGACACAACTGAGCGACTTCACTTTCACTTTTCACTTTCATGCATTGGAGAAGGAAATGGTAACCCACTCCAGCCGTCTATGGGGTCGCACAGAGTCAGACACGACTGAAGTGACTTAGTAGCAGCAGCAGCAGCATAGCTCCATTCAGCCCTCCTGAATTTTTATTCACATGTACCTTAAACCAACCTTATGAAAGTATAGTTGTTTCACCATTCAACATCATTTTTCATAGACTGTAAAGGTGAATAATGTTATCCTTTGTCTCTGCAGCAGCTCCAGAGAAACTTGGACACCTGAAGTTTTATGTGAAAATGGAAAGTTAAGGGGTGACAGCAGAAATTAGTCTGAAGTCACATTGTCACACTTAGGGCACTATCTATAAGGACTATTTTTTTTTTTTTAATTTTATCTTATTTTTAAACTTTACATAACTGCACTAGTTTTGCCAAACATCAAAATGAATCCATCACAGGCATACATGTTTAACCACTGGTAAATACAAGCTCAAAAAGGAAGGAGTAAGCTCTAAATTCATAGCAGTACAATTAAAAGTAGCCAAGACATGGAAACAACCTAAATACCCATCAACAGATGAATGGATAAAGAACTTGTGATATGTATATGTGTATATATATATATATATGTGTGTGTGTGTGTGTGTGTGTGTGTGTGTGTGTGTATGTATTACTCAGTCATAAAAAAAGATGAAATATTGGTATTTTCAGCAACATAGGTGGACCTAGAGATTATCACACTAACCAAAGTCAGAAAGAGGAAAAATGGTATATAGTATCACTTATATGTGGTATCTAAAATATGACACAAATAAACTTATTTACAAAACACAAACACTCACAGACATAGAGAATAGACTTGTGTTTGCTAAGGTTGTGGGAGGAATGCATTGGGAATTTGGGGTTAGCAGATGCAAACTATTATATAGAAAATGGATAAAAACAAGGTCTCCCTTTATAGCACAGGTAACTATATTCAATATGCTGTGATAAATCATAATGGAAAAGAATATGAAAATATACATGTGTGCATATGTATAATTGAATCACTTTGCTATATAGTAGATATTAACACAAAATTGTAAACCAAATACTCCAACAATATTTTTTAAAGGAGCGCTCAGACAGAGAAAGGAGACAAATGAACAGGCATTGTCTCTCTCCTCTTTGCCCTTGAGTCAAAAGGAGAGGGCTTATGTACCTACACCAAACCCTCCTCTCTCCATGCACTCCCCCCCCCCAAACCTTCAACCAACCTTCTCCACGTTTATCTCAGAAATGAAGTTGGTTCCCTGACAGTTCTGGTGCCAACCTTTGCTCATAATCTGCTTAATCCAGTTTAAACATTCTAACACACTGCATAACTCATATTTACTGCCTCCATCTGGAGCCTCTGCCCTGTACACAGAGAAACCACCTGGTACCTAGCCAAATTCAGTGAAAAATGTACTGGACATGGGTACCTTTCTTATTTGGGGAATGAAAGCTGCTCTTCTTCAGTTACACTCCTCAAATTTATCACATGTCCACTTATCAAACACCAATCACCTTTCAGAACATGTCATTATCACATATTATCTGGATTTGCTTGCTCCATCATTTGCTTGTTCCTTGTGTGAAGTGCTCCCATGGTTCACCCACAGGACAGGGTGGAAAGTAGACATACAGAGGATCAAAACAGGGGAGCCCTGCTTTGTTTATATCTAAAGTGACAGTGTATCAGCAAGAACCACACAAAATGAAAAGGCAGTGCTCTTATCCTTCTGACTGTTCTGTACCAACAACCATCATTTTTCTACTTCTCCTCCAATTCTACTCTCCACAACTTCTGTTATGTCTATATGCAGAGTTAATAGGAAGATACAGTGCCACGAAAGCCCTCCAGCACATGAAGAGTCATGATGCTTCAGAAAGTCACCTCTCAGTTCAGAACTGCCAAACACTCACAGCAGGGCATGACTCCCATTCCTAAGATATGCCCAAATCAAACATTTTGGTATATATTCAATGAATTTGTAAATGATATCCCGAGTGTTACATTTAGAAAGGGGCGTCAGAGGATGAAAATGAGAAATGAGGCCAATGGTGAGCAGAACTTAAATTTCTTACCCTTTTTTTTTTAAATCACTGTTTTTCTCTTTAATCAATTTTCCCTTCTTTCCCAACAGATCTTAAGGTGACACTTCCTAAATTTCAATAACTTCCATTCATTCTAATTTTATTCACAAAACACCAAGGCTTAAAATACTTATTCTATCCCCAAATTAAAGCCCACAAAGCTCATACTATCTAGATAGATGTATGCTATCCCAGAGTTACACCATGCTATCCCAAATAGCATATCCCAGAGTTATACTATGCTATCACAGATAGCATATCCCATATAGCCATCCCAGAGTTACACTTTCTTTCTGGCAGAAGATTTCTCATGGAAAGTAACATTTAAGATCCTCTCTTTGGTGACACCTAAAACATTTTGTACTAACACACATCAAATCAGAGACAGAGAGCAGGTAGGTCTTAGCAAGCAACTGGGTCTATGACTTTCAATGTATGTTCAGAGAATGGGGAAGAGAAAAGCCCTCAGTACATAAAGTTTACAGGAAAGACTTTCACCAAGACTCTCAGACCAAAGAGCCAACATATTAATACATAGTTTCATTTGCACAGAGATGGGCTTACAACCTCAGGAACCCCAATCTCAAAGGTTATTTTTTATTATTTTTTAAACAGAAATACATACTTAGGTACTAAACACACATATATTAGGTATACAGCCTGATTAAGTTTTAGCCAAGTGTACAAGCATAGTACATAGGACGCTGATGCTGGAAAAGATTGAAGGTGGGAGAAGGTCAACAGAGGATGAGATGGTTGGATGGCATCACTGACTCAATGGACATGAGTTTTAGTAAGCTCTAGGAGTTGGTGATGGACAGGGAAGCCTGGCATGCTGCTGTCCATGGGGTCACAAAGAGTCAGACACGACTGAGTTAATGAACTGAATTGACAAGCATAGTATAACCATCACCTAGATCAAGATATAAAGCATTTCCCATTACCCCAGAAGGTCCTTCTGTGTCTAGCTACTATCCTTCTCAAGACAAGCATTATTCTGACCTTTGACACTATAGGTTTGCTTTGAATATTATTTTTTTTAGCTTTCCTTAAATAGAATCATGCAATATGTGGTCCTTTTAATTCAACATTTTGTAGATGATATTAGTTCTATTATTACAGGTCTCTATGGCTTCACTAATTTTTCATTACTGCATATTATTCCATGGTACCACTAATAGATGGGCTTCCCAGGTAGCACTAGTGGTAAAGAACCTGCCTGTTGATGCAGGAGACAGAAGAGATGTGGGTTCAATCCCTGCGTCAGGAAGATCCCCTGGAGGAAGGCATGGTAACCCACTTCCATATTCTTGCCTGGATAATCTCATGGACAGAGGAGCCTGGTGGGCTGTGGTCCATTGGGTCCCAAGGAGTCAGACATAACTGAAGTGACTTAGCATGCAAACACTCACACACATAATACCTATAATAATCTCTGGTGGCCCAGTGATTAAGAATCTGCCTTCCAATATACGCGAGGGAATACAAGTTTGATCTCTGCTTGGGGAACTAAGATTCCATATGTTGCAAGGCAAGTAAGCTTATACACCATAACTAGAGAGCACACCCACCACAACTAGAGAGTTTGCATGCCACAAATACCAAACCATGCACTCTAGAGCCCATAGGCTGCAACTACTGAGCCTGCATAGTCTAGAGTCTGAGTTCTACAACAAAAGAAGCCCATGCATTGCAACTGGAGAGGCCCCCTGAGCTCCACACCTCTAGAGAGCCCATGCACCTCAACATAGAACCCACACCTTACAACAGAGACCCAGCACAGCCAAAGAAAGCCCAGTATGACACTCATAATAAAACTCTTAAAGATCTGAGAATAGAAGGTGATTCCCCAGCCTAATAAAACATATACAAACATCATAATAGTGAGAGACTGAATGGTTTCCTTTTACGATCAGAAGCAAGGCAAGAATGTCCTCTCTTATCACTCTTATTCAACACTGTTATGGGCATTCTATTAAGTTTAAGAAAAAAAATAAGTAAAAATAAACCATAAACAAAGTAAAAATAAAATCAGAAAGGAAGAAATAGAGAAGTTTTTATTTACAGATTACAAGCTTATATAGAAATAAAGAATTTACAAGAATGCTTTCAGAAGTAATAGACAAACATAAAAAGATTACAGGATACAATTTCTTTACTACATATAAAAATTGGAAGTTATATTGGAAGTTAAAATTGGAACTAACATTATCTACAATAGCACCAAAAAAATGAAGTACTTAGGTATAAACAGGATTAGGATGTTTATGCACAGAGCCATGAAATGAATCAACTAAGAGGTATCCACTAGCCATGATCTTCTGGAAAGTTTAGTATTTCTAAAACGTTAAATTATTCCTAAATTGATCTATATGAAATACAAGTCAAAATCTCAGGAAATGAATCTGTGGGTATCAACCAAATTATTCTCAATGCCTGTGAAAACACACAGAACCACTAAGAAGAGCCAAAACAAAAGTGAAGAGAAAGAACAAAGTTGGTGAACTCACACTACCAGATTAAACATATAATACAGAGCTATAGAAATCAAGACAGTGTAGTACTGGCAAACAGGGAAAAAATATCCATAGATCAACTCCTTATTACCAAATTTAGACTCAAACTGAAGAAAGTAGGGAAAACCACTAAATCATTCAGGTATGATCTAAATCAAATCCCTTACAATTATACAGGGGAAGTGACAAATAAATTCATGGGATTAGATATGATAGAGTATCTGAAGAATTATGGATGGAGTTTCATGACATTGTACAAGAGGCAGTGATCAAGAGCATCCCCATGAAAAAAGAAGTGCAAAATGGCAAATTGGTTGTCTGAGGAGGCCTTACAAATAGCTGCAAAAGAAGAGAAGCAAAAAGGAAAGAAGAAAAGGAAAGATGTACTCATTTGAATGCAGAGTTCCAAAGAATAGCAAGGAGAGATTAAAAAGCCTTCCTCAGTGATCAATACAAAGAAATAGAGGAAAACAACAGAATGGGAAATACCAGAGATCTCTTCAAGAAAATTAGAGATACTAAGGGAATATTTCATGCAAAGATATGGGCACAATAAAGGATAGAAATGGTATGGACCTAACAGAAACAGAAGATATGAAGAAGAGGTGGCAAGAATACACAGAAGAACTCTACAAAAAAGATTTTCATGACCCAGACCATCACGATGGTGTGATCACTCACCTAGAGCCAGACATCTTGGGATGCGAAGTCAAATGGGCCTTAGGAAGCATAACAAGGAACAAAGCTAGTGGAGGTGATGGAATTGCAGTTGAGCTATTTCAAATGCTTAAAGACGATGCTGTGAAAGTGATGTACTCAATATGCCAGCAAATTTAGTAGACTCAGCAGTGGCCACAGGACTGGAAAAGGTCAGTTTTCATTCCAATCCCAAAGAAAGGCAATGCCAAAGAATGCTCAACCTACTGCACAATTGCCCCCATCTCACACGCTAGCAAAGAAATGCTCAAAATTCTCTAAGCCAGGCTTCAACAGTATGTGAACTGTAAACTTCCAGATGTTCAAGCTGGTTTTAGAAAAGGCAGAGGAACCAGAGATCAAATTGCCAACATTCACTGGATCATCAAAAAAGCAAGAGAGTTCCAGAAAAACATCTATTTCTGCTTTATTGACTATGCCAAAATCTTTGACTGTGTGGATCACAATAAACTGTGGCAAATTCTGAAAGAGATGGGAATACCAGACCACCTGACCTGCCTCTTGAGGAACCTATATATAGGTCAGGAAGCAACAGTTAGAACTGGACATGGAACAACAGACTGGTTCCAAATCGGGAAAGGAGTAGGACAAGGCTGTATATTGTCACCCTGCTTATTTACTTATATGCAGAGTACATAATAAGAAATGCTGGGCTGGATGAAGCACAAGCTGGAAACAAGACTGCTGGCAGAAATATCAATAACCGCAGATATGCAGATGATACGTCTCTTATGGCAGAAAGTGAAGAAGAACTAAAGAGCCTTTTGATGAAGGTGAAAGAGGAGAGTGAAAAAGTTGGCTTAAAACTCAACATTCAGAAAACTAAGATCATGGTCCCATCACTTCATGGCAAATAGGCGGGGAAACAACGGAAACACTTAGAGACTTTTTTGGGGGGGTTTCAATATCACTTCAGATGGTGACTGCAACCATGAAATTAAAAGACACTTGCTCCTTGGAAGAAGAGTTATAACCAATCTAGACAACATATTAAAAAGCAGAAAGATTACTTTGCCAACAACGGTCCATCTAGTCAAAGCTATGGTTTTTCCAGTAGTCATGTATGGATGACAGAGTAAAGAAACCTGAGCACTGAATAATTGATTCTTTTGAACTGTGGTGTTGGAGAAGACTCTTGAGAGTCCCTTGGACTGAAAGGAGATCAAACCAGTCCAAAATAAAGGAAATCAGTCCTGAATATTCATTGGAAGGACTGAATCTCCGATACTTTGGGAAGAACTGCCTCATTGGAAAAGACCCTGATACTGGGAAATATTGAAGGCGGGAGGACAAGGAGATGACAGAGGATGCGTTGGTTGGATGGCATCACCGACTCAATGGACTTGAGTTTGAGTAAACTCCGGGAGTTGGTGATGGACATGGAGGCCTGGTATGCTGCTGTCCATGGTTGCAGAGTCAGACACGACTGAGCAACTAAACTGAACTGAGAGCAACTGAACAAAATATAGATCCCAGGAAGAGACCCACACGAGTACAGTCAACCCAGAGAAGCTTCAATCAGCAAAAGACAGTCTTTCAATAAATGGTGTTGGACCAATTGGACATCCATGTTCTAAAAGATAGACACATGCCTTACACTTTACAAAAAATTAATTTAAAATGGATCATATATCTATTGCAAATCTAAAAAGTCTAAAATAATATATAGGAGAAAATCTATGTGACAATTTGGTGATGGTTTTTAAACACAACAGCAAAATCATACTTCATGAAATAAATAGATTATTAATATAATAAAGTATTTATTATAATTAATAATTATAACAAATTATAATCAATCTTTTATAATTTATAATAATTAATTTATTATAGTTAATAACTGCCTTGTTCTATGTGCTATACAACAGGTCCTCGTTGGTTATCAATTCTAAATACAGCAGTGTATACATGACTTTCCTACAGTCCTACACTCTCCCTTCTTCCCGGCAACCATAAGTTCATTTTTTTTTTTTTCCAAAGAATCATTCTTATTCATGAATGATAGTTTATTGGATATATTTCCCTCAGCACTTCAGATATTCTCCCCTTTGTCTATGGAGAACATTAGAGCTGTTGAAATAGTAACATACTTGCTGTGCTTTATGGGAAGATATAACATCCCTCTTTTTTCTTTTTTAAATTTTATTTTATTTTTAAACTTTACATAATTGTATTAGTTTTGCCAAATATCAAAATGAATCCACCACAGGTACATATGTGTTCCCCATCCTGAAACCCTCCTCCCTCCTCCCTCCCCATACCATCCCTCTGGGTCGTCCCAGTGCACTAGCCCCAAGCGCCCAGTATCGTGCATCGAACCTGGACTGGCATCTCGTTTCATACATGATATTTTACATGTTTCAATGCCATTCTCCCAAATCTTCCCACCCTCTCCCTCTCCCACAGAGTCCATAAGACTGTTCTATACATCACTGTCTCTTTTGCTGTCTCGTACACAGGGTTATCGTTACCATCTTTCTAAATTCCATATATATGCATTAGTATACTGTATTGGTGTTTTTCCTTCTGGCTTACTTCACTCTGTATAATAGGCTCCAGTTTCATCCACCTCATTAGGACTGATTCAAATGTATTCTTTTTAATGGCTGAGTAATACTCCATTGTGTATATGTACCACAGCTTTCTTATCCATTCATCTGCTGATGGGCATCTAGGTTGCTTCCATGTCCTGGCTATTATAAACAGTGCTGCGATGAACATTGGGGTACACGTGTCTCTTTCCCTTCTGGTTTCCTCAGTGTGTATGCCCAGCAGTGGGATTTCTGGGTCATAAGGAAGTTCTATTTCCAGTTTTTTAAGGAATCTCCACACTGTTCTCCATAGTGGCTGTACTAGTTTGCATTCCCACCAACAGTGTAAGAGGGTTCCCTGTTCTCCACACCCTCTCCAGCATTTATTACTTGTAGACTTTTGGATTGCAGCCATTCTGACTGGCATGAAATGGTACCTCATAGTGATTTTGATTTGCATTTCTCTGATAATGAGTGATGTTGAGCATCTTTTCATGTGTTTGTTAGCCATCTGTATGTCTTCTTTGGAGAAATGTCTGTTTAGTTCTTTGGCCCATTTTTTGATTGGGTCATTTATTTTTCTGGAGTTGAGCTGTAGGAGTTGCTTGATATTTTTGAGATTAGTTGTTTGTCAGTTGCTTCATTTGCTATTATTTTCTCCCATTCTGAAGGCTGTCTTTTCACCTTACTAATAGTTCCCTTTGAGGTGCAGAAGCTTTTAAGGTTAATTAGGTCCCATTTGTTTATTTTTGCTTTTATTTCCAATATTCTGGGAGGTGGGTCATAGAGGATCCTGCTTTGATGTATGTCAGAGAGGGTTTTGCCTATGTTCTCCTCTAGGAGTTTTATAGTTTCTGGTCTTACGTTGAGATCTTTATCCATTTTGAGTTTATTTTTGTGTATGGTGTTGGAAAGTATTCTAGTTTCATTCTTTTACAAGTGGTTGACCAGATTTCCCAGCATAAGTTCATTTTTTAAGTCTGTGTCTTTTTCTATTTTGTAAGTAAGTTCATTTGGATTATTTCTTTTTAGATTCCACATATAAGGGGTTACATAGTATATTTCTCATTCTTTGTCTAACTTCACTCTGTATAATACTCCTTAAGTCCATCCATGTTGCTGCAAATGGTATTGTTTCATTCTTTTTATTTTTATTTATTTATTTTTTAGATGAATATGTATTTTTAAATTGTTATTTATTATTTTTCTACTTTACAATATTGTATTGGTTTTGCCATACATCAACATGTTTCATTCTTTTTAATGGCTAAGTAATATTCCATTGTAGATATGTACCACATCTTTTCTATCCATTCCTCTCTGCTCAGTGTTATGCGCCAACATGGGAGAGAATGGATACATGAATATATATGGCAGAGTGTCTTCACTGTTCACTTGAAACTCCCACAGCATTGTTAATTGGTTATGCGAGCGTGAGTGCTACATCACTTCAGTTGTGTCTGACCCTTTACAACCCCATAGATTGTAGCTCTCCAGGCTTCTCTATCCATGGGATTATCTGGGCAAGAATACTAGAGTAGGTTGCCATGACCCCCAGGGGATCTTCCCGACCCAGGGATCAAACTCACATCTCATTTTGTTTCCTGCATTGGCAGATAGGTTCTTTACCACTAGTATCACCTGAGAAGCCCTTAATTGGTTATACCCTAATATAAAATATAAAGCTTAAAGTTTTTGGGGAAAAAAACTGCTTTGTGAAATACATTGTTAAAAGAATAAGTCAAGTTACATACTGGTATAAAAATTTGCATAGAAACGAATGAAAATGAAAACAAAACAACCCAAAACCTGTGGGACACTGTAAAAGCAGTCCTAAGGGGAAAGTTCATAGCAATACAGGCACACCTCAAGAAACAAGAAAAAAGTCAAATAAATAACCGAACTCTACACCTAAAGCAACTAGAAAAGGAAGAAATGAAGAACCCCAGGGTTAGTAGAAGGAAATAAATCTTAAAAATTAGAGCAGAAATAAATGCAAAAGAAACAAAAGAGACCATAGCAAAAATCAACAAAACCAAAAGCTTGTTCTTTGAAAGGATAAATAAAATTGACAAACCATTAGCCAGACTCATCAAGAAACAAAGGGAGAAAAATCAAATCAATAAAATTAGAAACGAAAATGGAGAGATCACAACAGACAACACAGAAATACAAAGGATCATAAAAGACTACTATCAACAATTACATGCCAATAAAATGGACAACATGGAAGAAATGGACAAATTCTTAGAAAAGTACAAGTTTCCAAAACTCAACCAGGAAGAAATAGAAAATCTTAACAGACCCATCACAACCATGGAAATTGAAACTGTAATCAAAAATCTTCCAGCAAACAAAAGCCCAGGTCCAGACGGCTTCACAGCTGAATTCTACCAAAAATTTAGAGAAGAGCTAACAGCTATCCTGCTCAAACTCTTCCAGAAAATTGCAGAGGAAGGTAAACTTCCAAACTCATTCTATGAGGCCACCATCACCCTAATACCAAAACCTGACAAAGATCCCACAAAAAAAGAAAACCACAGGCCAATATCACTGATGAACATAGATGCAAAAATCCTTAACAAAATTCTAGCAAGCAGAATCCAACAACACATTAAAAAGATCATACACCATGAGCAAGTGGGCTTTATCCCAGGGATGCAAGGATTCTTCAATATCCACAAATCAATCAATGTAATACACCACATTAACAAATTGAAAAATAAAAACCATATGATTACCCCAATAGATGCAGAGAAAGCCTTTGACAAAATTCAACACCCACTTATGATAAAAACTCTCCAGAAAGCAGGAATAGAAGGAACATACCTCAACATAATAAAAGCTATATATGACAAACCCACAGCAAACATTATCCTCAATGGTGAAAAATTGAAAGCATTTCCTCTAAAGTCAGAAACAAGACAAGGGTGCCCACTTTCACCATTACTATTTAACATAGTTTTGGAAGTTTTGGCCACAGAAATCAGAGCAGAAAAAGAAATAAAAGGAACCCAAATTGGAAAAGAAGAAGTAAAACTCTCACTATTTGCAGATGACATGATCCTCTACATAGAAAACCCTAAAGATTCCACCAGAAAATTACTAGAACTAATCAATGACTATAGTAAAGTTGCAGGATATAAAATCAACACACAGAAATCCCTTGCATTCCTATACACTAATAATGAGAAAGCAGAAAGAGAAATTAAGGAAACAATTCCATTCACCATTGCAACAGAAAGAATAAAATACTTAGGAATATATCTACCTAAAGAAACTAAAGACCTATATATAGAAAACTATAAAACGCTGGTGAAAGAAATCAAAGAAGACACTAATAGATGGAGAAATATACCATGTTCATGGATTGGAAGAATCAACATAGTGAAAATGAGTATACTACCCCAAGCAATCTATAGATTCAATGCAATCCCTATCAAGCTACCAACAGTATTCTTCACAGAGCTAGGACAAATAATTTCACAATTTGTATGGAAATACAAAAAACCTCGAATAGCCAAAGCGATCTTGAGAAAGAAGAATGGAACTGGAGGAATCAACCTACCTGACTTCAGGCTCTACTACAAAGCCACAGTTATCAAGACAGTATGGTACTGGCACAGAGACAGAAATATAGATCAATGGAACGAAATAGAAAGCCCAGAGATAAATCCATGCACATATGGACACCTTATCTTTGACAAAGGAGGCAAGAATATACAATGGATTAAATACAATCTCTTTAACAAGTGGTGCTGGGAAATCTGGTCAACGACTTGTAAAAGAATGAAACTAGAACACTTTCTAACACCATACACAAAAATAAACTCAAAATGGATTAAAGATCTCAACATAAGACCAGAAACCATAAAACTCCTAGAGGAGAACATAGGCAAAACACTCTCTGACATACATCACAGCAGGATCCTCTATGACCCACCTCCCAGAATATTGGAAATAAAAGCAAAAATAAACAAATGGGACCTAATTAACCTTAAAAGCTTCTGCACCTCAAAGGGAACTATTAGTAAGGTGAAAAGACAGCCTTCAGAATGGGAGAAAATAATAGCAAATGAAGCAACTGACAAACAACTAATCTCAAAAATATACAAGCAACTCCTACAGCTCAACTCCAGAAAAATAAATGACCCAATCAAAAAATGGGCCAAAGAACTAAACAGACATTTCTCCAAAGAAGACATACAGATGGCTAACAAACACATGAAAAGATGCTCAACATCACTCATTATCAGAGAAATGCAAATCAAAATCACTATGAGGTACCATTTCACACCAGTCAGAATGGCTGCGATCCAAAAGTCTACAAGTAATAAATGCTGGAGAGGGTGTGGAGAACAGGGAACCCTCTTACACTGTTGGTGGGAATGCAAACTAGTACAGCCACTATGGAGAACAGTGTGGAGATTCCTTAAAAAACTGGAAATAGAACTTCCTTATGACCCAGAAATCCCACTGCTGGGCATACACACTGAGGAAACCAGAAGGGAAAGAGACATGTGTACCCCAATGTTCATCGCAGCACTGTTTATAATAGCCAGGACATGGAAGCAACCTAGATGCCCATCAGCAGATGAATGGATAAGAAAGCTGTGGTACATATACACAATGGAATATTACTCAGCCATTAAAAAGAATACATTTGAATCAGTCCTAATGAGGTGGATGAAACTGGAGCCTATTATACAGAGTGAAGTAAGCCAGAAGGAAAAACACCAATACAGTATACTAATGCATATATATGGAATTTAGAAAGATGGTAACGATAACCCTGTGTACGAGACAGCAAAAGAGACAGTGATGTATAGAACAGTCTTATGGACTCTGTGGGAGAGGGAGAGGGTGGGAAGATTTGGGAGAATGGCATTGAAACATGTAAAATATCATGTATGAAATGAAATGCCAGTCCAGGTTCGATGCACGATACTGGATGCTTGGGGCGAGTGCACTGGGACGACCCAGAGGGATGGTATGGGGAGGGAGGAGGGAGGAGGGTTTCAGGATGGGGAGCACGTGTATACCTGTGGCAGATTCATTTTGATATTTGGCAAAACTAATACAATTATGTAAAGTTTAAATATAAAATAAAATTTAAAAAAAAAAGAAAGTGGCTAACGAACCAAAAAAAAAAAAAAAAAAGGTACATACTGGTAGAAACTATGCAAAACATACATCAGATAAAGCACTTATATTCCAAATATGCAAAGATTACTTAAAATTCAATAAGAGGTAATCAACCCAATTTTTAAAATGCAAAGATTAAAAGGCTATCTCATCAAAGAAGATATGCAGGTGGAAAATTAGCATATGAGAAAATATTCAACATCATTTTTCATTAGGACAATGAAATCTAAAACATCAATGGCATCCTATTATATCTATTAGAATGGCCAAATTCCAAACAACTGGCAAAATCACTGTTGAAGATGCAGAGCAACAGGAACTCTCATTCACTGTTGGCAAGGAAGCAAAATAACACAGACACTGTGGAAAATAATTTGGCATTTCAAAAATCTAGCCAAAGTATTACCATACAATCCAGCATTATTATACAATACAGAGCTAGCCATAATATTAGCATACAATTCAGCATTACCATACAGTTGCCATAGCTACACATTCGTTCAATAGATTTCAATATAAAACGCATATTCACACAAATCCTGAACACACTGCGTAACTTTTTCTCATAATCAGTACAGATTGGAAGCTATAAAGATGCCATTAGGAGAACTGATAAATGAACTGTGATATATTCATTTAGCGGAATTACTGTTGTTTAGTCACTAGGTCATGTCCAACTCTTTTGTGACCCCATGGACTGTAGCCTGCCAGGATCCTCTGTCCATGAGATCTCCCAGGCAAGAATACTGGAATGGGTTGCCATTTCTTTCTCCAGGGTATTTTCCTGACCCAGAGATAGAACCTACACCTCCTGCATTGACAGGTGGATTCTTTACCACTGAGCCACCCAGGAAACCACTGTATGGTGGAATACTATGCAGAAAACAAATCAGCCATCAAGCTCCATGAAAAAAAAAAATGGAGGAAACTTAAATGTTGCCAAGTGAAAGAAACTAGTCTGAAAAGGCTACACATTGTATAACTTCATTTATATAACAAATAGATTTGTGATGCCAGGGATTCAAGATGTTTGAGGACTGAGTAGGTGAAGCAGAGGGTAGTTTTAGGGCAGTGAAACTATTCTGGTTAACATTGTAATAATGGACACATACATTTTGCATTTATCAAAACCCACATAATGTACAATACAGCCTTCCCAACACTTATCACTCATAGTCAAATGCGGTAAGTGCAGAGAACACCCATTCCCATGTTCACGTTTTATTTGAGGAATATTACTTCCCAGACAGTTTATTCATATGCCCACACTCTGTACCCTAAACCCCTCCACTGAGCTGCCACTGCCTTTATCTCTCAAATAAGAAATTGCACAGATTTTCCTTAAAGAGTCTCCATGTAAACAGCTAGATCTCTATAGGCTGACAGAGCCACTGTGGATAAGAGGGTTAAACTGAGGAGGGGGTCAACAGGAATTAATGTTCAATCTCCTCCTCACCCCTCAAGCCTCTAATTATATTTTTGTGAAATATCAGTCATTCTTTTATTCTACATCTTAATTCCTGATGGCCAGGGTGTTTTTAACTTACTTTACACCTAAATATAAGGTACTTACAGCTAATTGCAAACCTCAACACACCTATTATGTGAATTGGACAGCACATGCAAGAACTGTGCAATTCTGATGAAGTTTACATCTACAGAGATAAGTGAGAAAGGGTTTATTAGTAATCGTGATGCCACTGAGACGGAGGGAGGAGAAGGAGGGAGAGCAGAGAGACAATGACACATGCAGATCCTCCCCCGCCCCTTTCTGCCCAAAGCACCACCAGCAGGAGCCTATCACCCGCGCAGAAGCATATGATACCCTGCAATGAAGTGGAGCAGTGGCACAAGCTCCCAGAAGACTCCTCCCTGCACCAAGACACAGAGGTACCCTCCCCTCCCCCATGGCTGTTGCAAACACAAGTGGTTCCTCAGGAGCTTTGTTTTCAGAAATACAGATTTTTACTGATGGGCCTGAAATCAGCTTTTACTCAAGAGTCCTAACTTCAAACATCCAAGCTTCACTACACTAAAGTTAATGAAGCTGTTAAAAAAAAAAACTAATCACCAGTCCAGGTTCAATGCAGGATACGGGATGCTTGGGGCTGGTGCACTGGGGTGACCCAGAGGGATGGTATGGGGAGGGAGGTGGAAGGGGGGTTCAGGATGGGGAACACGTGTACACCCGTGGTGGATTTATGTTGATGTATGGCAAAACCAATACAATATTGTAAAGTTAAATAAAATAAAATTTAAAAAAAAGAACTAAAAAAAATAAAAATAAATAAACAACAACAACAACAACAAAATCCCTTCCAGTGGACTAATTACTTTTGTTATCAAAAGGCCAGGAAAAAAAAAAAAAAAAAAAACTTGCACAGATATGTCTCTGGACTGACTCAAATTACACCTACTGTGGCCTCCCCTAGGATAACCATGTAGAATTTCTACAGCATCCTGTACCAGTCCTGAGCTAGGCATGCTTCTGGGCATTAGAGAATTCAAGTGAGGGAAAGGCTTTCATTGAGCTCAATTTACATTTCTGATATTAGAGTTTTCTAAGACTATGGGCTTTTTCTCTTCCTCTCTCTCTCCCTTTTCTTTTTCTTTTTTTTTTTTTTTTGCGGGGGAAGGTGTTCTTGGTGTTGCCCTTGGCTTTATGAAGTTGTTAACTCACCTCTTGTCGAATTCCATCTGCCTTTTAATTCCACATCTTAAACCACAGATGATCAGGACTTGTCCATCCATCCACACCTGAATCGAAGACCCCCAATATTCCATCCCAAATGTCCACATTCACAGTTGCATTTAGATGGGGAGCAGATGGGCAGACAGGCAATTTATTTGCAGTCACTAAAAGAGGTCTTCAGAAGAATAGAATAGAAAATGGCTGATGAACGGCTGTCAGCCCAAAGGAAGGAATGGCAGGGTAGAAAAACAGAGAATTAGCTCTCTGTATCTCCCTACGATTTCCACCCTTGCTTCTGTGACCCTAAAGGAGACACGAGCACAATGAAGAACTTGCCAGGCATCAAAGAAGAGAGTGTAAGGCCGGAAGCCCCCTCCTCGCAACGGGAGGGCTCACCGCTTGCCCCTCCCTCTCAAACCCGCCCCCTCCCAGCTGTCTGTCCACACATTTGTTCTCAGAAACAAAGCTCTTGCAGACACAGACCCACACACCAGTTTTCCCAAGAATACCCCCCAACTTCAAACATTTCTCAGAGTCTTGTCAAATAGCAGGGAATCTCACATGTGAAGTACATCCTTGCTTGTTAGCGGCCATACAATGTTGGGTATGGGAGATGTGGGATGATGAAAGTGGCTGTCAGTGTTTCATTACATGAAGCTTTTCTGATTTATTCACTCAGTCTTCACTGAGACTCCTTTTTCCTTCACACTCTGAATTCACATTGTCCAGCCCTAGTGTTAATTGATTCACTGAAGCCAGGGGCACTCCAGGTTTTTGCAACCTTTCATCCCACATAGAAACTCGGAGATCCCTTTAGACCTTACTGTAGCTGATCAGCAAATTAAAGGTAGCTTAAGTGGAGTCAATTTAAATAGGAACGGTTACAGAATATGTAATAGATGATTAGGGTGGTTGAGCATGTGGAGAAGAATAGGCAGTGAGAGTTAGAATGGAGAAACAGCATGGCCAGCATCTCTGAGCCCCAAACACCCCTCCCCCAGCAGTGTGTGTCTCTTATGAAAGGATAAAAGAGCACAGGCACAAAGGGGACCCCTTGGAATACAAAGTCCAGTGTGGAGACCCCTGATGTGCAGAGGACGTCCCCTTGTCTCCTTTCTGCAGGCTCTACCCCATGCCTGCCAGCAGCTGGCTCTCACATACAACCTCTTCACAATACAGCTTCCACACTGCATTGTCTGAAGTCCCTTAATTTCAAGCATTCTACAATATCTTTATTCACTTAGGGTGTCCTCCGAATCCTACAGAATCATTTATCTAAAATTGTGAACTAAAGCTATTAGGAAAACAGTGGATGGTTCTGAGAAAGAAAGGCACAGTTATCCTGTTTCAACTCTCTGAGCCATTAACTACACAGTTTGTTCAATTAAAATTCCTTTCCATTTCCAGTTTTACTTGATCTCTAGCATGCTTACCCAAAAATCTACCTTGAAACTCAGCAGCTACAAGTATCTGAATTTATCAACCAGAGAAACCAAGGGAGTCAATCATGTGAGTCCAGAATCGTGTTGCTCTGGGACACATCACACACAAACTCAGAGGGATGGAGAGAGACAGGTAGATGAGGGAGGGAGTACAGAAAACACAGCTCTTTGTCCCTCTTTGTCCCACCCCCACTTTTCAGCATGCTGATAAGAGACAAAGGAGGCAAGGTGCTCTTGGAAGGCTCTCCTGAGGGCAGAAGACCCCCTTCTGTCCCACTTCTCTTCCCTAGACTCAACTCTCTTACACTGGTGGCTTTGTCTTCAGAAATAGTACAAAATGATTTATTATACTGGACTTCCCTCAAATAGCCCCAATTTCAAACTTTATTTTTTTATTTTTATTTTTTTGCATTTGGCCCCATGATTCAATGTTAGTTCTGCATCCTTTCCATGAACTCTGGGAATAATGAATGCATCAAGGAAACTGAAGCACGAATTTAGGAGGGTAAGGAAATGCTACCTATTTTCTTCCTTCAGCCTTTGTGATGCCTTCCTACTCTGTCAAGCTCTTAACCCACTCCTTGTCAAACTCCTACAGGCTTTTCATGCTGTGTCAAACATGTACACACGCCCACCCACACACACGATCCCCTCTCCCCCCACAGAGTATGATGGCTTCATCTTTCCCTCTACAGATACATCAGGGATCTTGGTTGATTGTTTCAAATCACAAGGACCTGCCATTACACATAGGAATATAACTGAGATGTCAGAGTAGGTAATTATTTAGGAGTAAAGCTTAGGCTGATCTCTTCAGTAAGACACAGATAAGTGGCTCATCAAATACAGGCAGTTCAGAGAAAAGGAATGGCAAGCAGGTGGAGGAGGGTTAGATTCATCAACTTTCTTTGTGGATGCAACCCCAGCCTCTGGTGAAAACAACATACAGGAGATAAGTACTGAGGGAAGCAGGTGGAAATACCATGAATCCTACTTCTTTGCACAGAGGCAACAAGTGGGCAGCTTTCAGGGTCCAACAAGTTCACCATAGATTCAGCCCTATGCAGTTGCCTATGGATAGACAAATCATGAAGTACATCAGGGCCATTAATCTGACATCATACTTACAGTTGATTCATAGGAAATAACCATATATCTCCAAAAAGCTCAGTATTCAAATATTCAGCTTCCAGTTTCTGTTCACGGTCCCTAGAAAAATTTGTGTAAGCAGTCCATGAAATTCCAATTCTTTGACCTCCTATGTTTTACTCTCTTTTCACTTCTACCCAGCTTTACCTCTCCTACCTCACTCACATCCCTCAGCCCAATACATCCATACACCACCACATCTCTCCTGCTTGTTCGATTCCTATCCACCCCAATAACCAGAGACAAGTTTGAAGAAAAATATTAAACTGTGGTTTTGTTTTGTTTTTAGTTTACATAATTAAAAAAATGCAAACTATATATAACACGACATTTACCATAACAGTTTTAGGTGTAGAGTTCATTGGCATTAAGTACATTTACATTGTTGTACAATCATTCCCATCATTAATTTCCTCAACTCTCTGTAACTCATAAAACTGAAATTCTGTCCTACTAACAATAACTGCCCATTGTCCCCTCCTCTCAGCCACTGACAACCACCATTCACCTTTGTGTCCCTATAATTTTGAATACTTAGGTACTTTGTATAAGTGGAACCAGTATTTGTCATTTTCCAACTAGTTTATTCACTTAGCCTAAAGTCCTCAACATACATCTATGTTGTACCATATATCAGAATCCTCTGCTTTAAAAAAGCTGCATAATGTTCCATTGTATGGATGGATCACATTTTGTTTACCATTCATCCATCAGTGCACACATTTGCTACTTCCATGTTTTAGCTATTGTGAATAATCCTGCTATGAATATGAGTGTATAAATATTTATTCAAGATTCTGCTTTATAATTGTTTTGGTCATATGTCCAGAAGATTGCTGGGTCATATGGTAATGTTATTTTATTTATTATTTTATTTATTTATTTATTTTTTTGGTTTATTTATTTTTTTTTTCTAATTTTATTTTATTTTTAAACTTTACATAATTGTATTAGTTTTGCCAAATATCAAAATGAATCCGCCACAGGTATACATGTGTTCCCCATCCTGAACCCTCCTCCCTCCTCCCTCCCCATACCATCCCTCTGGGCCGTCCCAGTGCACCAGCCCCAAGCATCCAGCATCGTGCATCGAACCTGGACTGGCAACTCGTTTCATACATGATATTTTACATGTTTCAATGCCATTCTCCCAAATCTTCCCACCCTCTCCCTCTCCCACAGAGTCCATAAGACGGTTCCTTAAAAAACTGGAAATAGAACTGCCTTATGATCCAGCAACCCCACTGCTGGGCATACACACTGAGGAAATCAGAAGGGAAAGAGACACGTGTACCCCAATGTTCATCGCAGCACTGTTTATAATAGCCAAGACATGGAAGCAACCTAGATGCCCATCAGCAGATGAATGGATAAGAAAGCTGTGGTACATATACACAATGGAGTATTACTCAGCCATTAAAAAGAATACATTTGAATCAGTTCTAATGAGGTGGATGAAACTGGAGCCTATTATACAGAGTGAAGTAAGCCAGAAGGAAAAACATAAATACAGTATACTAACGCATATATATGGAATTTAGAAAGATGGTAACAATAACCTGGTGTACGAGACAGCAAAAGAGACACTGATGTATAGAATTACCTTTTTCCCACAGTGACTGAACCATTCTTTTTATATTCCTGCCAATGGTACATAAAGGTTCTATTTCTCCACATTCTCATCATCCTGTATTTTGTGTGTGTTTTTTTTTTTTTTATAATAGCCATTCTAATGGACCTGAAGTGTTATCTCATTGCAGTCTTCATTTGCATTTCCCCAATGATTAGTGATGTTTAACTATGTTTTTTTACTTCACTTATAAAATTTAATCACAGACTTCTCTGAGTCCAGGATACAATAAATGATTCAGGACATGTCCTCACACTGTAAAATCTAGGAAACTGATCAAAACATATGAAAAAATGCTTCTCAGACATTGAAAAACAGGCAGCATAGAATTTCACACAAGAAACCATATTAGGTAAACCCCTCTCTCATCTAGGCCGTTTTCTTAGAGGCACATTCATAACATTAGCACCAGGAGGAGAATCTCATGTGGCACTATCAGTGGAAGAAAAGGAGATGAAAGTTCAGGAAGGCAGAGACATCTGGGAAGTGTGGGGAAGAGAGCCAGAGAGGGGTGAGCTATTCAAAGACGTTGACCCAGAAGTTGCTGTTGCTGAATACTAACATGCATTTGCACAGGGTGAGACTCCATCAGATCAGATCAGTCGTTCAGTCATGTCCAACTCTTTGCGATCCCATGAATCGCAGCATGCCAGGCCTCCCTGTCCTTCACCAACTCCCGGAGTTCACTCAGACTCACGTCCATCGAGTCAGTGATGCCATCCAGCCATCTCATTCTCTGTTGTCCCCTTCTCCTCCTGCCCCCAATCCCTCCCAGCATCAGAGTCTTTTCCAATGAGTCAACTCTTCGCATGAGGTGGCCAAAGTACTGGAGTTTCAGCTTTAGCATCATTCCTTCCAAAGAAATCCCAGAGCTGATCTCCTTCAGAATGGACTGGTTGGATGTCCTTACAGTCCAAGGGACTCTCAAGAGTCTTCTCCAACACCACAGTTCAAAAGCATCAATTCTTCGGTGCTCAGCCTTCTTCACAGTCCAACTCTCACATCCATACATGACCACAGGAAAAACCATAGCCTTGACTAGATGAACCTTTGTTGGCAAAGTAATGTCTCTGCTTTTGAATATGCTATCCAGGTTGGTCATAATTTTCCTTCCAAGGAGTAAGCGTCTTTTAATTTCATGGCTGCAGTCACAATCTGCAGTGATTTTGGAGCCCAGAAAAATAAAGTCTGACACTGTTTCCCCATCTACTTGCCACGAAGTGATGGGACCAGAAGCCATGATCTTCGTTTTCTGAATGTTGAGCTTTAAGCCAACTTTTTCACTCTCCACTTTCATTTTCATCAAGAGGCTTTTGAGTTCCTCATCACTTTCTGCCATAAGGGTGGTGTCATCTGCATATCTGAGGTTATTGATATTTCTCCCAGCAATCTTGATTCCAGCTTGTGTTTCTTCCAGTCCAGCGTTTCTCATGATGTACTCTGCATAGAAGTTCAATAAGCAGGGTGACAATATACAGCCTCGACGAACTCCTTTTCCTATTTGGAACCAGTCTGTTATTCCATGTCCAGTTCTAACTGTTGCTTCCTGACCTGCATACAAATTTCTCAAGAGGCAGATCAGGTGGTCTGGTATTCCCATCTCTTTCAGAATTGTCCACAGTTTATTGTTATCCACACAGTCAAAGGCTTTGGCATAGTCAATAAAGCAGAAATAGATATTTTTCTGGAACTCTCTTGCTCTTTCCATGATCCAGCAGATGTTGGAAATTTGATCTCTGGTTCCTCTGCCTTTTCTAAAACCAGCTTGAACATCAGGAAGTTCACGGTTCACATATTGCTGAACCCTGACTTGGAGAATTTTGAGCATTACTTTACTAGCGTGTGAGATGAGTACAATTGTGTGGTAGTTTGAGCATTCTTTGGCATTGCCTTTCTTTGGGATTGGAATGAAAACTGACCTTTTCCAGTCCTGTGACCACTGCTGAGCTACCCCGTGTCCGAGGTCAGGGGGGCGGCCGAGAGGAGATACCCAGCGTCCGAGGTCAGGGGCGGCAGCCGGGAGGAGCTACCCCACGCCCCTAAGCCCGAGACCAGGGGCGGTGGCCGGGAGGAGTTACCCGGAGCTGTGGCTGCGCAGGCGCAGGAGGGCCTAGAGGAGCCATCCCACATTGAAGGTCAGGAAGAGCGGCGGTGAGGAGATACCCCTCGTCAAAGGTAAGGAGCAATGGCTGTGCTTTGCTGGAGCAGCTGTGAAGAGATACCCCATGCCGAAGGTAAGAGAAACCCAAGTAAGACGGTAGGTTTTGCAAGAGGGCATCAGAGGGCAAACACACTGAATCCATACTCACAGAAAACTAGTCAATCTAATCACACTAGGACCACAGCCTTGTCTAACTCAATGAGACTCCATAAGAAGGTACAAATAAATGATGGATCATGATCAATTCTTTGAGTTGGGATAGGGCTGAGAGACATTTGAGTTAGGACCAAGAAGAGTAAAGAGTCTTTCTTGAGCACCTAGGATGTTAAGTAAAAATACCAGAAGAGGCAAACCTTAATTAGAGTAATAAACTACCCATAGAGTGAAAAGTGCTATGAGCCATGTGATGCAGGGCCACTCAAGATGGACAGGTCATAATGGAGAGTTCTGACGTGATTTGCTGGAGGAGGGAATGGCAAACTACTCCAGTATACTTGCTGTGAGTTGAGACTCCACTGCTTTTGCCATCTGATGCAAAGAGGTGACTCATTGGAAAAGGCCCTGAAGCTGGAAAGTTCAAAAGCAGAAGGAAAAGAGGGTGACAGAGGATGAGATGGTTGGATGGGATCATCGATTCAATGGACATGAACTTGGGTAAACTCTGGGAGGTGTGAAGGATAAGGAAGCCTGGAGTGCTGCAGCCCATGGGGTCGCAAAGAGTCCAACACAACTTGATAACTGAACAACAACAACAACAGAGTGAAAGGTACTCTAGGTCTGCCACGGCAAAGCTTTAAAAAGCCTCAAAAGAATCATACTGTTTCATAGATGTTTTAATTGTTTAAATCAGTTGTCCAAACAACTTCAATCCTCTTTACAAGAAGACAAAAAAATCTGTGATCAACAATGTAAAATCACAATGTACAGTGTTCAAAAAAAAAAAAACAAAAAAACAAAAAAAACTTCAGATACTCAAAGAACCAGAAATAATGAGAACAATAACCAGGAGAAAATACAGTTTAAATGAACAGTCTCAGAAGTGACAGGGGTGATGGAATTAGCAAATAAAACACATTGTGTTAAATTAAAACACATACAGGCAAAGATTTAAAGGAAATTTGAACATAATAAGAACCACATAAAATACATAATAAGAAAAAATGGAACTTGTAGAGCTGGAAAATACAGTGCTGTTATTTTTGTTATTTAGTTCCTCAATTGTGTCCAACTCTTTGAGACCCCATGCACTGTAGCTTACTAGACTCCTCTGTCTATGGGATTCCTCAGGCAAGAATACTGGAATAGGTTGCCATTTCCTTCCTCAGGGTATCTTCCTGAGCCAGGGATTAAATGTGAGTGTCCTTCTTGGCAGGTGGATTCTTCACTACTGAGCCACAAGGGAAGTCTTACAATAAATGAGGTAAAAAATTTCACTGGGAAGTCTGTAGATTAAGTGTTTCAGAGAAATGACAAGAGAGTATATTACAATAAAAACTATTCAAACATAGGAATAGGGATGTAAAGAAAAGTGAAAATAATGGAGATTTCATGAGATGATGGTTGAAAAGTTAACATACAGAGTGGGGGAAACACTGGCAAAACATCTATTCAATAAAATATTAATATCCCAAATATATAACATATTCATACAACCTAATAGTGAAAAACATAATCTAATTAAAATAGGCAAAGATCTAAATAGACATTTTTCCAAGACAGATATTCAAAAGGCCAACTGGCACATGAAAAGTGCCCAACTTCACTTATAATCAGGGAAATGCAAATTAAAACCACAGTGAGATATCTGGTATCACAATACTAGATAGAGTAAGTTTTCCCCAAACATAGTATTAATTCTAATAATAGATTTAGGTAAAAAAAAAAAAAAAAGAGAGAGAGAGACAAGCATTCTACATAGTCTCTTCAAACATTCCAATTTTCATTTATTTATCTTAACACATCAACTGCTGCATTCCCCATATCTTCCCAATGTAATTTTAGCCCCTCTTAGTGCTTTGCCAATGGATTTCGAAATCACAATGCCTTGGGCTCTGATGTCAAAGAATTCCAGAAAAGTTTCTTCTCTACCTCCCTGTAATCTTATCTACATTTTTTATATGGCCTTGGGTTTCAAGCTAGGGATTGGGTCAAGAGGCCATGAGTGTTTTGTGCATCTTCATTCTGATTAATTTCCAAGATTAGACTTCCTGGATATCTGGAGCCAGGTTTCTCATTGTCAATGTTTACTTTCCAGCTTAAATAAATTTCTGAAAACTCAAGTAAACAGGTTTGTTTAGAGCCCTTCAATATTGAGTCCAGTAGGTCAACCTGTGTGTCCACTTAACCTTGATAGCACTGTGATAAGACCTTTGTCTTGACTCCATTGATGCCTACTTTATTTATTCCATTCCTTAATGAGCACTTAAAGGCTTACACTCCACTGGGACAAGTCCCTAGACTATTGCTTTCATATTCTCCCATTCTCTTGTGATCATTATAATTTTCTTAGAATATGCAAGACTCAAAAGAGGAAGCTGAGACAACAAATTTGGTACAGAGTCTCTGACTACTGCTTGATTTCTCAGCATTAAGTTTACATAAGGTGCCCATGTGAAAAAAGTTTCCTTGATAATAAAATCTACCATTACCTGAGTAAGGGACTTATTAAATGAACAAACATATCTATCATCATAAATCCAAACCACTGTGGCTTGCATATATATCATATCAGCCATTTAATATGGGAAATTCTACAGTACTTGGTATTTAAAGGGGAGATAGGAAAATCCCCCTTCTCAATGTAAACAAACTTTACAGTGGCTCTTATCAGTCCACCAGACTAACTGTCTCCTTTGTATTAGGTGGCTGTGTATTTGTGTGATACATGGCCATCTCTGGTTGTTCAATTGTTATCTGTGAGCTCTGCATCAACCTCAAGTGTGCCTATATCTCATAGCATTAAAAGTCAAGGACACCACTCCTGAGTTACATGTATCCATTTAGTTATTTATTCATTTAAACAAATGTTCTTCAGAAAACCGATGATATTGATTCACAAATAAGATACACTCCACCCTTCATTCTGGTAGTTTCTTAGTTTTGCACCCTCCCTGCCACCAGGATTGCCTTTTTGGTGATGAGAGGTCATAGAAGTGGTATCTGTTCTTCTAGAATAACTTCCCTTTTGTTGGCAACCTTGAGATTAGAAGCTATGCCTAGGACTGGCCAAAATTCAAGCTTAGTGCAGATCCAGATTCTTTCTTAACATTTTCCTTTACTTAGTTTTAGCTATTACTGATAAAATCAATCAAGGGATTATATATTTAGCTTCTTTTCTCATTATTTTGCATTTCAATAGCAAATTCTTAGTTTTAGTTCCTGAGAAAACACTTAAAGATGTTCACGTTGGTTTTAGAAAAGGCAGAGGAACCAGAGATCAAATTGCCAACATCCACTGGATCATCAAAAAAGCAACAGAGTTCCAGAAAGCATCTATTTCTGTTTTATTGGCTATTCCAACGCTTTGACTGTGTGGATCACAATAAACTGTGGAAAATTCTGAAAGAGATGGCAATACCAGACCACCTGACCTGCCTCTTGAGAAAGCTGTATGCAGGTCAGGAGGAAACAGTTAGGACTGAGCATGGAACAACAGACTGGTTCTAAATAGGAAAAGGAGTACATCAAGGCTGTATATTGTCATCCTGCTTATTTAACTTCTATGCAGAATACATTATGAGAAATGCTGGGCTGGATGAAGCACAAGCTGGAATCAAGATTCCTGGGAGAAATATCAATAACCTCAGATATGCAGATGACACCACCCTTATGGCAGAAAATGAAGAAGAACTAAAGAACTTCTTGATGAAAATGAAAGAGGAGAGCGAAAATGTTGGCTTAAAGCTCAACATTCAGAAAACTAAGATCATGGCATCTGGTCCCATCACTTCATGACAATTAGATGGGGAAGCAGTGGAAACAGTGACAGACTTTACTTTGGGGGGGGGGGCGGCTCCAAAAATCACTGCAGATAGTGACTGCAGCCATGAAATTAAAAGATGCTTACTCCTTGGAAGAAAAGTTATGACCAACCTAGATAGCATATTCAAAAGCAGAGATATTATTTTGCCAACAAAGGTCCATCTAGTCAAGCTATGGTTTTTCCAGTAGTCATGTATGGATGTGAGATTTGGACTATAAAGAAAGCTGAGTGCTGAAGAATTGATGCTTTTGAACTGTGGTGTTGGAGAAGACTTGAGAGTCCACTGGACTGTGAGGAGATCCAACCAGTCCATCTTAAAGGAAATCAGTCCTGAATATTCATTAATGTTGAAGCTGAAATGCCAATACTCTGGCCACTTCATGTGAAAAGCTGACTCATTGGAAAAGACCCTGATGTTGGGAAAGATTGAAGGTGGGAGAAGAAGGGGACAACAGAGGATGAGATGGTTTGACATCATCACCGACTCAATGGACTTGAGTTTAAGTAAACTCCAGGAGTTTGTGATGGACAGGGAGGCCTGGCATGCTGTAGTCCTTGGTGTCACAAAGAGTTGGACATGACTGAGCGAGTAAACTGAACTGAAACACTTTAAAAAGTTGGATCTACTGTTTCTAAGCATCAGTGGTATATATTATCTTCAGTCATTGGTCACAATGTATTATTGTAACTTACCATGTGTAACTTAGTAGCCATTCATGCATCTAAAGTTTGTCATCCTCTGTTTTGTTGTTGTTTTTGATGCTTTCAAAAATTTTTTTCACAAAGTTTCAGTGAGTCAGAGTCCTTTGTGTGGATGAGTAACACCAACTTGAGAAATTGGTTCCCAAGACAACACTCAGACTGTGATTCACTGGAAGGACTCACTGGGCTCAGAAAACTACCATATCACAGTGTAATGTATCACAGTGAAAAGAAATATTAAAATCAGAAGGTGAATGGGGCAAAGTCCAAGAAGAAAGCAGGTGCAAGCACTCAATTGTCTTCTCCCAATGAAGTCAGATGGACATGTGTAATTATCCCAGCAACAATGTATGATAACATGTGTGTGGTGTTTTTCACCAGAAATGCTTGTCTGAACCTTGGTGTGCAGGAATTTTTTTGAGGATCATGACAACCACATGACTAACTGTGACTACTCAAATTCCAGTCCCTCAAGGCAAAATAAAGTATTGACATTGGTATAATTCACAAGGTTAGCATAAATCTAATCAAACTGATACTATGGGGTCCACAGCCTTCACATAAAAAAAAAAAAAAAGAAAAGAAAAAGCTATCTGGTAGAATATTCCAAAGGCTTAGAAAGATTCTCCTCCAGGATCAGACCAAGGGCCAATCCTGAAGGCAGGTCTTTCTGGGAAATATTCTGGTTTGCAGAATTAGCACTTTCTTGCACACTCTCTAACTTATTTTATAAATCCCTTATTGTCTTCATATGAAAAACAGGACTTGCAGAAATATAAAATCAAAGAAAATCAGAGATATTTTCTTAGAGATACAGAGATAAAAGAAATTTTCCTCATAAAACTGGAAGTAAAGAGATTTAACAACATATTAGTAAATTGAATCCAGAAATATTAAAATGTTTAATGCACAAGAACCAAGTAGGATTTATCCCTGAAATGTAAGCTTAATTGTACATGTAAACATCAAATTATGTAATTTATTATATTCATATTATAAATGAGAAAAATCATAAAATCATCTCAGTTGATGCAGAAAGTTCATATGACAAAGTCATTTATGATATAACATCAATAATATAGGAATTGATTAGGACTTCCTTGACCTACTAAAAAAATTTTATAAAAAATCTACTAATCTACAGGACTTTCCTGATAGCCCAGTGGTTGGGAGCCAATGTGGGGAATGTGGGTTTGACCCCTGATCCAGGAGGATTCAACACACTGTGGGGCAACTGGGCACATGCGCCACAACTACTGAGCCTGCATCTAGAAGCTGTGAGCTGCCACTACTGAGTCCACCTGCCACAACTACTGAAGCCCACATGCCCTGGAACCTGGGCTCTGCAACAAGAGAAGCTACCTCAGTGAGAAGCCCAAGCACCACAACTACAGATTGGCTCCCACTCACTGCAGCTAGAAAGCCCATGCACAGCAACAAAGACCCAGCATAGCCAAAAATGGAAAACAAAAACCTACAGATAACATCATACTAAGTATAGAAAAAAAAATAATGTTTACATATATATATATATATATATATATATATATGTATAAAGGACCCTTGCCACTTCAAAGTCCTCAGTTCAGATCAATTCAGTCACTCTGCTGTGTCTGACTATTTGTGACCCCATGGACTGAAGCATGCCAAGCTTCCCTGTCCATCACCAACTCCTGGAGCTTGTTCAAATTCATGTCCATTGAGTTGGTGATGCCATCCAACCATCTCATTCTCTGTCATCCCCTTTACCTCCTGCCTTCAATCTTTCCTACCATCAGGGTCTTTTTCAGTGAGTAAGTTCTTCAAATCAGGTCTACAGAGTATTGGGGTTTCAGCATCAGTCCTTCCAATAAATATTCAGGACTGATTTCCTTTAGAATGGACTGATTGGCTCTCCTTGCAGTCCAAGGGACTCTCAAGAGTCTTCGCCAACACCAGTTCAAAAGAATTAGTTCTTCAGTGCTCAGACATGACTACTGGAAAAACCACAGCTTTGACTAGACAGACACTTGTTAGCAAAGTACTGTCTCTGCTTTTCAATATGCAGTCTAGTTGATCACAAATTTTATTCCAAGGAGCAAGTGTCTTTTAATTTCATGGCTGCAGTCACCATCAGCAGTGATTTTGGAGTCTCCCAAAAATAAAGTTTGTCACTGTTTCCATTGTTTCCTATCGATTTGCTATGAAGTGATGGGACTGGATGCCATGATCTTAGTTTTCTTAATGTTGAGTTTTAAGCCAACTTTTTCTCTCTCCTCTTTCATTTTCATCAAGAGGCTCTTCAGTTCCTCTTCACTTTCCACCATAAGGGTGGTGTCATCTGCATATCTGAGGTTATTGATATTTATCTGGGCAATCTTGATTCCAGCTTGTCCTTCATCCAGCCCAGCATTTTGCATGATGTACTTTGCATATAAGTTAAATAAGCAGCATCACAGAATACAGCCTTAACATACTCCTTTCCCAACTTGGAATTTTAACTTTTACTTCTTGACTTGCATACAGATTTCTCAAGAGGCAGGTAAGGTGGTCTAATATTCCATCTCTTGAAGAATTTTTCACAGTTTGTTGTGATCCACACAGTCAAAGGCTTTATAATCAATAAAGCAGAAATATATGTTTTTCTGGAACTCTCTTGTTTTTTTGATGATCCAGTGGATGTTGACAACTTGATCTCTGGTTCCTCTGCCTTTTCTAAATCCAGTTTGAACATCTGGCAGTTCTAGGTTCTCATACTGAAGCCTGGCATGCAGAATTTTGAGCATTACTTTGCTAACGTGTGAGATGGCAGCAATTGTGTGGTAGTTTGAGCATTCTTTGACATTGCCATTCTTTGAGATTGGAATGAAAACTGATCTCTTCCAGTCCTGTGGCCACTGCTGAGTTTTCTAAATTTGCTGGCATATTGAGTACAGGACTTTCACAGCATCATCTTTCAGGACTTGAAATAGCTCAACTGCAATTCCATCACCTCCACTAGCTTTGTTCATAGTGATGCTTCCTAAGGCCCACTTGACCTCACATTCCAGAATGTCTGGATCTAGGTGAGTTATCACACCATCATGGTTATCTGTGTCATGAAGATCTTTTTTTGTATAGTTCTTCTGTGTATTCTTGCCACCTCTTAATATCTTTTGCTTCTCTTAGGTACATACTGTTTCTGTCCTTTATTGAGCCCATATTTGCATGAAATGTTCCTTTGGTATCTCTAATTTTCTTGAAGAGGTATCCAGTCTTTCCCATTCTATTGTTTTCCTCTATTTCTTTGCACTGATCCATGAAGAAGGTCTTCTTATCTTTCCTTGCTATTCTTTGGAACTCTGCATTGAAATTGGTATATCTTTCCTTTTCTCATTTGCCTTTCACTTCTCTTCTTTTCTCAGCTATTTTTAATGCCTCCTCAGGCAACCATTTCTCCTTTTTGCATTTCTTTTCTTTCAGGATGGTCTGACTACTGCTTCCTGTACAGTGCAATGAATTTCTGCCCATAGTTCTTCAAGCACCCTGTCTATCAAATGTAATCCCTTAAATCTGTTTGTTTCCACTCTATAATTGTAAAGGATTTGATTTAGGTCATACCTGAATGGTCTAGTGGTTTTCCCTACTGTCTTCAATTTATGTCTGAATTTGGCAATAAGGAGTTCATGATCTGAGCCACAGTCAGTTCCTAGTCTTTTCTTTTCCTGACTGTGTAGCGTTTCTCCATCTTTGGCTGCAAAGAATATAATCTGATTTCAGTATTGATCATCTGGTGATATCCATGTGTAGAGTCTTCTCTTGTTTTATTTGAAGAAGGTGTTTGTCATGACCAGTGCATTCTCTTGGCAAAACTCTGTTAGCCTTTGCCCTGCTTCATTTTGTACTCCAAGGCCAAACCTGCCTGTTACTGAAGGTGTTTCTTCACTTCATACTTTTGCATTCCAGTCCCCTGATATATATATGTGTGTGTGTGTGTGTGTGTGTGTGTGTGTGTGTGTGTGTGTTAGTTCTAGGTCCTAGTCACTGTAATCAAGAAAGAAAAATAAAATCCACATGCATTAGAATGTAAAATGTAAAATTGCCTCGATAAATATCAATAGATGAAATTTATCTCTGTGGAGATTGTTCCTCTAAGGAATCTACAAAACCTACTGTAATAGTGAGTTTAACAGGTTCGCATGATCAAAAAATATACAAAAATCAAATTTCTACCAAAATATTGTCTTTGAAAAATTGCAATACATATTTGAAATTGTATTTAGAATGGCATTATTTTTTTTCAAAAATCTTAGTAATGAATGTAATAATACACATGCAAGACCTCTACATTTAAACCTATGACTCATCACTAGAATAAATTAATGGTAACCTAAATAAGTTCATGGATTGGAAGATTCAGCTTTACCAAGACATGAGTTGTTTGAAACTGATCTATAGTTTCAGTCTAATCCAAAAGGAAATTCAGTAGATTCTTTTCTTTTTTTTTTTTTTTTTTTGTAGAAATCATCATATTGTGAGAAATTTTCATGTGTTTATTGGCCATCTGTATGTCTCCTTTTGAGAAATATCTGTTTAGGTCTTCTGCCCACCTTTGGATAGAGCTGTTTGTTTTCCTGATATTGAGCTGTATGAGCTGCTTATGTATATCAGAGATTAATCCTTTGATAGTTGTTTCAGTTGCCATTATTTTCACCCATTCTGAGGGCTGTCCTTTAATACTGTTCATTGTTTTCTTTGCTGTACAAAAGTTTTAAGTTTCATTAAGTTCCATTTGTTTACTTTGGTTTTATATCCATTACTATAGGATGTCGGAGAAGGCAATGGCACCCCACTCCAGTACTCTTGCCTGGAAAATCCCATGGATGGAGGAGCCTGGTCAGCTGCAGTCCATGGGATGGCTAGGAGTCAGACACGACTGAGGGACTTCACTTTGACTTTTCGCTTTCATGCATTGGAGAAGGAAATGGCAACCCACTCCAGTGTTCTTGCCTGGAGAATCCCAGGGACAGGGGAGCCTGGTGGGCTGCTGTCTCTGGGGTAGCACAGAGTCAGACGTGACTGAAGCGACTTAGCAGCAGACTTAGCAGCAGCAGCAACTATAGGATGTGGGTCAAAGAGGATCTTGCTATGAGAAATGCAAATCAAAACTACTATGAAGTATGACCTCACACCAGTAAGAATGGCCATCATCAGAAAAACTACATACTTAATGCTGGAGAGGATGTGGAGTAAAGGGAACCCCCTTGCATTGTTGGTGGGAATATAAATTGATACAGCCACTATGAAGAACAGTATGGAGATTCTTTTTAAAAAGACTGGGACTGACACCACCCTTATGGCAGAAAGTGAAGAGGGATTAAAAAGCCTCTTGATGAAAGTGAAAGAGGAGAGTGAAAAAGTTGGCTTAAAGCTCAACATTCAGAAAATGAAGATCATGGCATCTGGTCCCATCACTTCATGGGAAATAGATGGGGAAACAGTGGAAATAGTGTCAGACTTTATTTTTGGGGGCTCTAAAATCACTGCAGATGGTGACTGCAGCCATGAAATTAAAAGACGCTTACTCCTTGGAAGGAAAGTTATGACCAACCTAGATAGCATACTCAAAAGCAGAGACATTACTTTGCCAACAAAGGTTCGTCTAGTCAAGGTTATGGTTTTTCCGGTAGTCATGCATGGATATGAGAGTTGGACTGTGAAGAAAGCTGAGCGCTGAAGAACTGATGCTTTTGAATTGTGCTGTTGGAGAAGACTCTTGAGAGTCCCTTGGACTGCAAGGAGATCCCACCAGTCCATTCTAAAGGAAATCAGTCCTGGATGTTCATTGGAAGGACTGACACTAAAGCTGAAACTCAAATACTTTGGCCACCTCATGCGAAGAGTTGACTCATTGGAAAAGACTGATGCTGGGAGGGATTGGGGGCGGGAGGAGAAGGGGACGACAGAGGATGAGATGGATGGATGGCATCACCAACTCAATGGACGTGAGTTTGAGGGAACTCCGGGAGTTGGTGATGGACAGGGAGGCCTGGCATGCTGTGATTCATGGGGTCGCAAAGAGTTGGACACGACTAAGCGACTGAAATCAACTGAACTGAAAACTACCACTTGACCCAGCAATCCAATCCCTGGGCATATATCCTGAAAAAACCATAATTGAAAATGACACATGTACCCCAGTGGTCATTGGAGCCCTTTTTACAACAGCCAGGACAGGAATCAACATTATGTTCATCAACAGATGAATGAATAAAGATGTACATATATACAATGGAATATTGCTTAGCAATAAAAATAATGAGTTTGAGTCAGTTCTAATGAAGTGGATGAACCTTAAGCCTATTATATAGAGTGAAGTAAGTCAGAAGGAGAAAAACAAATATCATGTATTAACACACACATATATATATGTGTGTGTATATATATATATATAATTTAGAAAAATGGTATTGGTGAACCTATTACAGGGAAGAAATGGAGATGTAGATGTAGAGAATGGACTTTGTAGATGCAGTGAGGGAGGGAGTTTTCTGATACTTTAATCTATCTATCTTTAGATCAGTAATAAAATCTCATCACTATAACTTTATAGTGTATCTATTTTACACATGATAGTGTATATATGTCTGTGCTACTCTCTCCATTCAGCCCACTCTCTCCCTCCCTCAGAAAACTAAGTCCAGCATTGGACCCACACATATGTGATCAATTTGACAAAGGGCCAGGTTAACCTGGGCTCCCCAGGTGATGCTAGTGGTAAAGAACCCACCTGACAATTTAGGAGACACAAGATATGCGTGTTTGATCCCTGGGTCAGCAAGATCTTTTGGAAGAGGACATGACAACCCACTCCAATCTCCTTTCCTGGAGAATCCCATGGACAGAGGAGCTTGGCAGGCTACAGTCAATAGGGTCGCACAGAGTCAGACAGGACTGAGGTGACTTAGCATGCTCTCATGCATGCCAGGTTAACTAAATAGGGTAAAGCGAAAGATGTTCAAAAAAGTTGTGTCTGACTCTTTGCAATTCCACGGACTGTAACTTGTCATGCTCCTCTGTCCATGGGATTCTTCAGTCCAGAATACTGGAGTGGGTAGCCGTTCCTTCTCTAGGGGCTTTCCCAACCCAGGGATCGAACCCAAGTCTCCTGCATTGCAGGCAGATTCTTTACCATCTGAGCCACGAGGGAAAGCCAAGAATACTGGAGTGGGCAACCTATCCTTTCTCCAGTGGATCTTCCCAACCCAGGTAAAGATCATCTTTTCAACAAATGGTTATGTAAAAGTAGAAACAAATAAATCTCAAACTTTTTTTATCACACCATACACAAGTGACTTAAAATAAATCTTCTCCTTAAATGTAGGAAACAAAATTAAAACTTGAAAAGTCAAAAAATAAATCTAAAAGAAGGAAAAGAATAGTACTAAACAATACCTTACTCCCCACATCCACCAGAAAATAAAATTCGGGGAAGGGGGTGGGGTCCACAGCTCACAGGCCATGCATGCCTAGAGCTTACAGATTTTCTGCACAAAGTGCTTCTCACATTCCATCAACCTTGGCCCACTTTAGCCTCAGAAATAAAGCCTTCACAGATGGGCTTCAATACCAGATTTCTTGAGAGACCCTCAGTTTTAAATTGAATAATGTCCCCCAACAGGTATGTCTAAATCTTGACCCTCAAGTACTCTTGAATGTACCCTTATTTGGAGATATGATTTTTTTTTTTTAATTCAAAAGCCACTTATTTATTTTTTTTAAAAAGTCTTAACTTGATAACATGTGTAATAGTATCTACCAGTATCTTCCAGCAAATATGATGTTTAATTATAAACCATTATGTGCATTTCCATTAAAATCAGGGAAAAAGCATTCAAGCCAGCTCTCATTACCCAGCATACTACTGTTCTTAATAACAAAACACTTGTAACATGTATCACAAAAGAGAAAATATATGTGTTAAAGACTGCAGTGGAACGCCTCCAGAGTTCTTCTATCCACATCTGCATATTTACTAAAATATTAATTAAAAATTGCCAAAGATGGTATATCTAACAAATACAAGTAAATTTCAGTGGAAAACATAGCTGAATAATATGTGTGTGTGCTCAGCATCATAGAAGTTACTAAGAGTTGGAGGATTAGAGAAGAAGGCTTCTTTGTCTTTTGTTTGTCCTTCACATTAATTTGTCTTTCCAATTACTGTTGATTACTTAAAATGTCTTAAATATTGTTGGAAGTTTCTGGAGATATGATTTTTGAATTAAAGATTAAAGATCTTGGTATGAGATAATCCTAGATTTAGGGTAGGTGCCAAATTCAAATGCAGTCACATTTCATTTTATTTTACTTTCAATGATTGCCATTCACAGATATTGAATTTTTACAAATTAAAGGTTTGTGGCAAAGTTGGCTCAAGCAAGACTATAGGTGCCATTTTCCCAACAATGTTTGCTCATCTCATATCTCTGTGTCACATTTTAGTAATTCTCATTATACTCCAAACTTTTCATTATTATTATATTTGTTATAGTGATCTGTGATTTGTTATTTTTATGTTACTATTGTAGTTGTTCTGTGGCACTGTAGATCACATCTATATAACATGGAGAACTTGTTGAAATGACAACAAAAGACTTACATAAACGTGGTTGATAAAGTACTACCAATTTGACTCCAATTTTGAAAGAAGTCCCACCATGGATAAAATGCTATCAGAAAGTATTACATGCTATAGAAATAACATTGATTAAAGGACAAATCAATCTATTTATAAATCATTATCTTATTTTTTATTAAAAGTTCCACAGCCATCCCAGTCTTTTGACACCACCACCCTGGTCAGTCCACAGCCATCAATAAAGAGGTAAGACCCTCCACCAGCAAAAACATTACAACTCACTGAAAGTTTGGATGATGTTTAGCATTTTTTAACAATCAACTATTTTAAATTTAATGTATATACATTGGTTTTATATACAGACATGACTGAGTGATTTCGCTTTCACTTTCACATTGGTTTTTAGACATAATACTGCTGCACACTAAATAGACTACAGTGAATGTGAAATTGTTAGTTGCTCAATCACGTCTGACTCTTTGAGACCCCATAGACTATAGCCCTCCAAGCTCCTCTGTCCTTGAATCCAGGCAAGAATACTGGAGTAGGTTGCCATTTCCTTTCTCCAGGGTATCTTCCCTACCCAGGGATCGAACCCATGTCTCCTGCACTGCAGGGAGATTCTTTACCATCTGAGCCACCAGGGGCAGTATAGTATAAACACATAGTTTTTACATGCTTTGAGACACCCCCCTCCCCCCCCCCCAAAAAAAAAGTACTCCCTTTACTGTGCTATTTGCTTCATCACAGTGGTTTGAAACCAAACATACAATATCTCTGAGGTATGCCTGTATTGGTGTACTTACTTGAGAAAGGTGAATGAGGTTTAACAGAGAAAAAAGACAATAAGTTGGTGACAGAGATTGGAGTACCACAGCTATGAGCCCAGGAAAGTCAGGTGTTGGTGACAACATCTAAAACTTAGGAGAGGGGTGTGGGGAGGGTTCTATTCCAGAGACTCCAAGAGAAATCAATCTTACTGACACCTTAATTTTGGACTTTTTGCCCTGCAGAACTATGAAGGAATAAATTTATGTTGTTTATGGTGATTTGCTATGGCAGTTCTAGGAAATTAACACTCCCAACATATACATACAAATTTCCTGAAATCTCATTTTAAAAATGTTCTTCAGTTCAGTTCAGTCACTCAGTCGTGTCTGACTCTTTGTGACCCCATGAATTGAAGCACACCAGGCCTCCCTGTCCATCACCAACTCTCGGAGTTCACTCAAACTCACGTCTATTGAGTCGGTGATGCCATCCATCCATCTCATCCTCTGTCATCCCCTTTTCCTCTAACTCCCAATCCCTCCCAGCATCAGACTATTTTCCAATGAGTCAACTCTTCGCATGAGGTGGCCCAAGTACTGGAGTTTCAGTTTTAGCATCATTCCTTCCAAAGAACACCCAGGACTCATCTCCTTTAGAATGGACTGGTTGGATCTCCTTGCAGTCCAAGGGACTCTCAAGAGTCTTCTCCAACACCACAGTTCAAAAGCATCAATTCTTCAGCGCTCAGCTTTCTTCACAGTCCAACTCTCACATCCATACATAACTACTGGAAAAACCACAGCCTTGACTAGACAGACCTTTGTTGGCAAAGTAATGTCTCTGCTTTTGAATATGCTATCTAGGTTGGTCAAAACTTTCCCTCCAGGAGTAAACGTCTTTAATTTCGTGGTTGCAATAACCACCTGCAGTGATTTTGGAGCCCCCCCAAAATAAAGTCTGACACTGTTTCTACTGTTTCCCCATCTATTTCCCAAGAAGTGATGGGACCAGATGCCATGATCTTCATTTTCTGAATGTTGAGCTTTAAGCCAACTTTTTCACTCTCCACTTTCACTTTCATCAAGAGGCTTTTGAGTTCCTCTTCCCTTTCTGCCATAAGGGTGGTCTCATCTGCATATCTGAGGTTATGGATATTTCTCCCGGCAATCTTGATTCCAGCTTGTGCTTCTTCCAGCCCAGTGTTTCTCATGATGTGCCCTGCATAGAAGTTAAATAAGCAGGGTGACAATATACAGCATTGACAAACTCCTTTTCCTATTTGGAACCAGTCTATTGTTCCTTGTCCAGTTCTAACTGTTGCTTCCTGACCTGCATATAGGTTTCTCAAGAGGCAGGTCAGATGGTCTGGTATTCCCATCTCTTTCAGAATTTTCCACAGTTTATTGTGATCCACACAGTCAAAGGTTTTGGCATAGTCAATAAAGCAGAAATAGATGTTTTTCTGGAACTCTCTTGCTTTTTTGATGATCCAGCGGATGTTGGCAATTTGATCTCTGGTTCCTCTGCCTTCTCTAAAACCAGCTTGAAGATCTGGAAGTTAATGGTTCACGTATTCCTGAAGCCTGGCTTGGATAATTTTGAGCATTACTTTACTAGTGTGTGAGATAAATGCAATTGTGCGGTAGTTTGAGCATTCTTTGTCATTGCCTTCTTTGGGATTGGAATGAAAACTGACCTTTTCCAGTCCTGTGGCCACTGCTGAGTTTTCCAAAATTTCTGGCATATTGAGTACAGCACTTTCACAGCATCATCTTTCAGGATTTGGAGTAGCTCAACTGGAATTCTATCACCTCCACTAGCTTTGTTCATAGTGATGCTTTCTAAAGCCCACTTGACTTCACATTCCAGGATGTCTGGCTCTAAGTGCGTAATCACACCATTGTGATTATCTTGGTCATGAAGGTCTTTTTTGTACAGTTCTTATGTGTATTCTTGTCACCTCTTCTTAATATCTTCTGCTTATGTTAGGTCCATACCATTTCTGTCCTTTATCGAGCCCATCTTTCCATGAAATGTTCCCTTGGTATCTCTAATCTTCTTGAAGAGATCTCTAGTCTTTCCCATTCTTTTGTTTTCCTCTTTCTTTGCATTGATCACTGAGGAAGGCTTTCTTATCTCTTCTTGCTATTCTTTGGAACTCTATATTCAGATGCTTCTATCTTTCCTTTTCTCCTTTGCTTTTCGTTTCCCTCCTTTTCACAGTATTTGCAAGGCCTCCCCAGACAGCCATTTTGATTTTTTGCATTTCTTTTCTATGGGGATGGTCTGGATCCCTGTCTGCTCTACAGTGTCATGAACCTCCATCCATAGTTCATCAGGCACTCCATCTATCAGATCTAGTCCCTTAAATCTATTTCTCACTTCCACTGTATAATCATAAGGGATTTGATTTAGGTGATACCTGTATGGTCTAGTGGTTTTCCCTTCTTTCTTCAATTTCATTCTGAATTTGGCAATAAGGAGTTCATGATCTGAGCCACAGTCAGTTCCCAGTCTTGTTTTTGCTGATTGTATAGAGCTTCTCCATCTTTGGCTAGCAATGCCAAATTTCAAACTCCTTTCATTCTGTGTCTTAAATCATGTCAGGTAGGATGGGGTTGGATGACAAACAGGATTTTTCTTTTCCTTTGTTGTTCAGGAATCATTGTTAAGAAATGAATTTGAAGGCACGACAGCCTAAGTGACCTACATTATATTTAAGGCAACAATTATTATTAACTCTCTCCTCACTTAGGGAATGGAGAGACATGATTTCCTAGCATTTCAATATGCCATCTACCCATCAGTTTGAGAGTCAGAGAGAGAGAAGGAAGTACCCATTTAACGAGCTTGCATCCTAGGTTGCTTCAGTTGTGTCTGACTCTTTGTGGCCCTATGAACTCTAGCCAGGCTCCTCTGTCCATGGGATTCTCCAAGAAAGCACACTGGGGTGGGTTTCCATGCCCCGCTCCAGGGGATCTTCCTGACCCAGGGATCCAAGCTGTGTCTTCTTTGTCTCATGTATTGGCAGGCTAGTTCTTTACCACTAGTGCTACCTGGGAAGCTCATGCCCCTTCAGAGGGCACTGTACATCAAGGCTCTTCTGTATCATCACCTCTCTGCAAGAATGGCAAGGGAGTAGAATTCTTTCCAGAAGGAATGCCCTAAGAAAGGCAGTAGTGACCTGGACTAAGTTTACAAGGGAATTTTTGCATTTTCCCCCAAGTAGATAAGTTGCTAAGCTATTGAACTTGTTAGCTGCACTATTGCCCTACTGCTGATGATACAAGGACTTTGTCCATTTCATCTAAAGTTGTCAAATTTTTTGCACTAAAGATTTTCAAAATATTCCTGTTTTATCTTTTTTGTTGTTTTCAGGGTGTTTAGTGGTAGACCATCTTTCATTTTTGAAGTTGGTAACTTGTGTTTCTTCTATTTATGAATGTTCTTAGATATAAATTTATTAATTTTATAGGTATTTCTATATGACACATATTTAAAATTGTTCCCATTAAGAAAAAAGAAAGGTTTCATCTGTAGCAAAACTGGTAAAACATTGTACAATCATCTCAAGCCATAAAGAGATACTTTGGTAGCATTAAACAAGCATGGCAAGCAGGCTCTGAATCCAAACCCAGCAGGGCCTTCCTTGTGCCTCTGAGTGCTACTTTGTGAATTTTTTTCTTGGAAGGTAATTGCTTTACAATATTTTGCTAATTTATGTCATACATCAACATGGATCAGCAAAGAGTATACATATGACCCCTCCCTCCTGAGCCCCGTCCCATCTCCTTCCCCATCTCAACCTTCGAGGTTGTCACAGAGCAGTGGGTTGAGCTCCCTGTGAAACACAACAAATTTCTATTTGCTATCTATTTTGCATATGGTAATATATATGTTTCCATGCTATACTCTCAATTCATCCTATCTTTTCCTTTCCCCATACATGTCTGTTCTCTATGTCTGCATCTCCATTGCAGCCCTGCAAATAGGTCAATCAGTATGATGTTTCTAACTCCAAATGGATGTGTTAATGTACAATATTTGTATTTCTATTTCTGACTTACATCACTCCGTATAATAGGCAATAGGTTCATCCACCTCATCAGGACTGATTAAAATGCGCTCTTTTTTTTTTATAGCTGAGTAATATTCCATTATAAATATTGTACCACAATTTCTGCATCCCTTCATCTTCAGTGTATATCTAGGCTCCTTCTATGTCCCAGTTATTGTAAAAAGGGCTGCAATGAATATTGTCTACAGGTATCTCTTTCAATTATGTTTTTCTCAGGGTATATGCCAAGTATTGGTATTGTTGGGTCATATGGTTCCATGACCCATATCAGGTCATGAGCTTCCCTGATACCTCAGCTGGTAAAGAATCTGCCTGCAATGTAGGAGACCTGGGTTCAATTCCTGAGTTGGGAAGATTCTCTGGAGAAGGGAAAGGCTACCCACTCCAGTATTCTTGCCTGGAGAAGTCCATGGACTCTAAAGTCCTTGGGGTCGCAAAGACTCTGACACGACTGAATGGCTTTCACTTTCAAGGTAGTTCTATTCCTAGTTTTTTTCAGGAATCTCCATACTTTTCTCCACAATGGGTGTATTGATTTACATTCCCACCAAGAGTGCAAGAAGATTCCCTTTCCTCCACATTCTTTCCAGCATTTGTTGTTTGTAGACTTTTTAATGATGGCCATTCTGACTGGTGTAAAGTGATACCTCATTATAGTTTTGATTTGCATTTCTCTAATAATGAATGATATTGAGCATATTTTCATGTGTTTGTTGGCCATCTGTATATCTTCTTTGGAGAAATGTCTGTTTAGGTTTTCGACCCATTTTTTGATTGCATTGTTTGCTTTTATGGTGTTGAGTAGGTATGAGATGCTTGTAGATTAATCCTTTGTCACTTGCTTCATTTGCAATTATTTTCTCTCATTATGAGAGTTGTCTTTTAATCTTATTCATTATTTCTTTGGTGTTCAAAAACTTTTAAGTTTGATTAAATCCCATCTGTTTACTTTTGCTTTTATTTCCATTACTCTAGGAAATGGGTCAAAGAGGACCTTGCTGTGATGTATGTCAAAGAGTGCACCAGCTATGTTTTCCTCTTAAAGCTTTATACTTTCTGGCTTTATGTTTAAATCTTTAATTGATTTTGAGTTTATCTTTGTGTATGGTATTAGGAAGTGTCCTACTTTCATTCTTTTACATGTTACTGTCTAGTTTTCCCAGCACCACTTTTTGAAGAGACTGTATTTTTTTTTTTCCATTGTATATTCTTTCTTCCTTTTTCAAAGATAAGTTTTCCAGAGGTGCATGTGTTTATCTTTGGGTTTTTATCTTGTTCCATGGATCTATAGTTCTGTTTTTGTACCAATACCATATTGTCTTAATGACTGTAGCTTTGTAGTATAGTCTGAAGTCAGGAAGGTTGATTCCTCTAGCTTCATTCTTCTTTTTCAGGATTGCTTTGGCTATTCAGAGTTTCTTGTATTTCCATTCAAATTGTGAATATTTTTCTAGTTCTGTGAAAAGTAACATTGGTAGTTTGAAATGGATTGCATTAAATCTGTAATTACTTTGGGTAGTATAGTCATTTTCACAATATTTGTTCTTCCAGTCCAAGAACATGGTGTATTTTTCTATCCGTTTTTGCCGTCTTTGATTCCTTCCATCAGTGTCTTTTAGTTTTCTGCACATAGGTATTTTGTCTCTTTAGGTAGATTTATCCCTAGGTATTTTATTTTGCTGTTGTTGTTGCAGTGATGAATTCAAGAGATTTCTCTGTGTTAAATTTATAATTGGTGACTTTACTAAATTCATTGATTAGCTCTAGTAATTTTCTGGTGGCATCTTTAGTTTTTCCATGTATAGTATCATGTCATCTGCAAATAGTGAGAGTTTTACTTCTTCTTTTCCCATATGGATTATTTTCATTTCTTTTTCTTCCCTGATTGTTGTGGCTAGGACTTCCAAAACTATGTTGAATACTGGTGGTGAGAGGGTGCACCCTTGTCTTGTTGCTGATCTTAGAGGAAATGCTTTCAGGTTTTCACCATTGGGACTATTGCTTACTGTGAGTTTATAGTATTTGACCTTTATTATGTTGGGGTATGTTCCTTATATGATTACTTTCTGAAGAGTTTTTTTTTTTTTTTTTTTAATCATAAATGGTTGTTGAATTTTGTCAAAAGCTTTCCCTGCATCTATTGAGATTTTCATATTATTTTTAGTTTGTTGATATGGTCTATAACATTGTATATATTGAATAATTTGTGTATATTGAGTAATCCTAGCATCCCTGGAACAAATTGCACTTGATCGTGGTATATGATCCTTTTAGTGTGTTGTTGTATTCTACTTGCTAGCATTTTTGTGAGGATTATTGTATCTATGTCCATCAGTGAAACTGGCCTGTACTTTTCTCTTTTTTTGTGGTATCTTTTTCTGGTTTTGGCATCAGCATGATGGTGGCCTCATAGAAAGAGTTTGGGAAATTTCCTTCCCCTCTAATTTTCTGTACAAGTTTGAGCAGGATAGGTGTTTCCTCATCTCTAAACTTTTGGTAGAATTTGCCTGTGAGGACATCTTGCCCAGGGCTTTTGTTTGTTGGAAGATTTTGAATTACAGTTTTAATTTTGGTGCTTGTGACTGGTATGTTCATGTGTTCTGTTTCTTTCTGGTTCAGTTTTGGAAGGTTGCACTTTTACAAGAAGTTGTCCATTTCTTCCAGGTTTTGGCATATAGTTGCTCTGGTAGTCTCTTATGATTCTTTGTATTTCTGCATTGAATGCTGTGACTCCTTTTTCATTTCTAATTTTATTGACTCTTTTCCCTTTCTTTCTTGATGAGTCTGGCTAATGGTTTGTCAGTTTTGTTTATCTTCTTATTTAACTGGCTTTTAGTTTTATTGATCTTTTTTATTGTCTTCTTAATTTCTTTTTCATTTATCTCTGATCTAATCCTTATGATTTCTTTTCTTCTATGAATTAAAAAAAAAAAAAAAAAAAAAACTTCCCTTCCTAATTGCTTTAGATGTGAGGTTAGGGTGTTTATTTGATGTTTTTCTCTTTTCTTGAGGTAGGCTTTTACTGGTATAAACTTCCCTCTAGAACTGCTTTTGCCATATCCCATAGATTTTGGGTCATCGTGTTTTCATTGTCATCTGTTTCTAGATTTTTTTTTCCCCCTCATGTCTTTAGTGTTGGTTATTTATAAGTGTGTTGTTTATCCTTCATATGTCTGTGTTTTTTACATTAAAAAAAATTCCTGTAATTGATATCTAGTCTCACAGTGTTGTGTTCAGAAAAGATGTTTAATAAGAGTTCAATTTTCTTAAATTTACTGAAGCTTGATTTGTGACCCAAGATGTGATCTGTCCTCGAGAATGTTCTGTGTGCATATGATTTTTAAAAAAAGCATATTTGTTTGGGGATGGAATGTCCTGAATAACTCATTAGGTCCTTCTGATCTAATGTGTGATTTAAAGCTTGTGTTTCCTTATTAATTTTCTGTCCAGATGATCTGTTCATTGGTGTAAGTGGGGTGGTAAAGTCCCCCACTATTATTCTGTTACTGTCAATTTCCCATTTTGTGGTTGCTAGCATTTACCTTATGCATTGAAGTTCTCTTATGTTAGGTGCATAAATATTTACAACTGTTATATCTTCTTCTTGGATTGATCCCTTGATCGTTATGTAGTGTCCTTCCTTACCTCTCATAACTTTTTTTTTTTTTTTTTAATTTTAAAGACTATTTTGTCTGATATGAGTATTGCAACCTCTGCTTTCTTTTGATGTCCATTTGCATGGGTATTTTTCCCATCACCTTACTTTTAGTCTTTATTTGTCCTGAGGTCTGAAGTGGGTGTTTTGTAGACAGCATATACACAGGTCTTGTCTCTGTATCCATTCAGCCTGTGTGTTTCTTTCAGTTGGGGCATTTATCCATTTACATATAAGGTACTTTGATGTGTATGTTTCTATTGCCATTTTCTTAATTATTTAGGGGTTGTTTTGTGGTTCTTTTTCTTCTCTCATGCTTCCTGCTAGAGAATTTCCTTTAGCATTTGTTTTAAGGCTGGTTTGGTGCTGCTGAATTTGCTTAGCTTTCACTTGTCTATAAAGCTTTTGATTTTACTGTCAAATCTGAATGAAATTCTTGTTGGGTAGAGTAATCTTGGTAGTAGGTTTTTTCTCTTTCATCACTTGAAATATATCTTGCCATTGCCTTCCTGCCTGCAGAGTTTCTGTTAAAAAAATCAGCTGTTAGCCTTATGAGGATTCCTATGTATGTTTTATATGGTTTTCCCTTGTAGCTTTTTTTTTTTTTTTTTTGAGAAAAAGATATTAAATTTATTTGGTTATCTATTGAACCTAAAATGCCAACCAAACATTCAGGACTATCTGACCAATCATTGGAATTTTTTTTTCACTTTTTAAAAAAATTTTATTTAATTTTTAAACTTTACATAATTGTATTAGCTTTGCCAAATATCAAAATGAATCCACCGCAGGTATACTTTTAATTTTTTTTCTTTGTGTTTAATTTTTGTTAGTTTGATTAACATGTGTCTTGGTATATTTCTCTTTTAGTTTATTCTGCATGAGATTTTCTGGGCTTCCTGGACTTGGGTGACTTTTACTTTCCCATTTTAGGGGATTTTTTAACTTTAATCTTCTGAAATGTTTACATACATTCACTTCCTTTTTCTCTTTTTCTTCTGGGACCCTGATAATTCAAATGTTGATACATTTAATATTGGCCCAGAGATCTCTGAGATTGTCCAAAATGCTTTTATTTCATTTTTTAAAAATTCTGCTCCTTGGCATTTATTTTTATAATTCTGTCTTCCAGTTCCTTTATCCATCCTTTTGTGTCATTTATTCTGCTATTGATTCCTCCTAGGGCAGTTTTAATTTCATTGATTGTTTTATTCATTACTGTTTGTTTATTCTTTATTCCTTCTAGGCCTCTGTAAATGTGTTAAATGTTTCCTAAATTTTCTCCATTCTATTTTCAATATTTTGAAACTTCTTTACTATAATTACTCTAAATATATGTTCCCTATTTCCTTTTCATTTATTAGATCTTGTGATTTTTTACCTTGCTTCTTCATCTATAACATGTTTTTTGTCATTTCATTTTTTTTTTTTTTTTTGGATGGGTAAGACTGTGTTCCTATATTACTAGTTGTTTTGCCTGACGTTCCCAGGTGTGGAGTTTGCAACCAGTTGGGTAGAACCAGGTCTTGGTATTGAGATGTGGACCTCTGGGTGACCTCACTCCAATCAGTGTTCTTTGGTGCCTGTGATTTTCTATTACTCCAGCAGTTCAGACTCAGAGCTCTCACCTCAGGGGTTCAGGCCTGGTCTCTGGCTCATGAATAGTGATCCTGTAAGCCATGAACTGTGGGGCAAAAGAAAGCCAAAAGGAAGGAAGGTAGAGAAATAAGAAATAAAAAGAATGAGAGAGAAAAAAGCAGAACAATAACAAAGAATAAAAGTTAACAACCCCTGAAGGTTAAAACCAAACTCCAACAGCAACTTGAGAGAAGAAAATAAAAGAAAAATAAACATAAGAGGGAGCAGAATAATAACAAAGATTATAAAATAATAGAATAAACTTAGAAAATTAACAGAAATAGTAGGAAAATAAGAATATATATGAAACAACCACTGGAGGTTAAAATCAAACTCCACTGGCAAATCGTGAAAAAAAAAAAAAAATCAAAGCAAAACAAAAAAGAAGAAAAAAAGTTTTGCCGTGAAGGGTGGGGCTTACGCTGTGGAGGTGTTTAGGTGGAAAAGATTTAGGTGGGGCTGGGGTCCTGATTCAGGATCCAAGCCTTCAGAACAGGCCTGGAGTGGGGGTGGGGGGTACCACGGGCTCCACCTAGTCAAAGGGGCCTCTGAAGTGCTTCCTGCCTTTGGGGTTAAAGAACAAAGCCTAGGTCCCCAGGAGGCTCCCATGCCATCGCTCAGGGGAACATCAGATGGATTCCCTCCTCCAAAACAAGAGGGACCCCTCCCAGCTAGCCCTGCTCAGTTTCCCCTTCCTCTTGCACCTGCAAGACTTAGGTGGGCAGAGGGTGCCCTTGAAGGTGTTCCTGGAGTGGTACCAGAGGGCACAGGGCTCATCCTGGAAGGTGAAGTGTGTCTGGAGGGAAGGGGGGCCTGGTGGATGGGGGGCGGGGCTGTCCCAGAAGGAGAAAGGAACCAGGTGGTAAAACATGGATCCCAGATGCAGAGAGCCCAGTCCAGATGTCAGACAGGGCCCCTGGAGAGGTGAGGGGGCACACAGAAAACAGGGAGCTTTGAGGAAGGAGGAGGAATCCAGAGAATAAAAGGTGACCTTGGAGGGTGGAGGGGGACTCCCAGAGGATGGGAGTTTTGGCCTGGAGGGATGTGGACTCCAAAGAGAGGAGACAGCCCTGGAGAGCAGAGGGAAACTGTGGAGAGCAGAGGGCCTAGTCCAGGAGGCAGATTAAGATACCTACAGGGATGTGGGGTCTCCAGAGAAAGAAGGAATCTGGAAGGCAAGAGAGTAGAGGGGAGCCTGAGACAGAGGTGGAGCAATAGAGGGGGTGGATGGGGCCAGGAGGACAGAGGTGGCCTGGAAGGGCAGAAGGTTCAGCCTGGGGCCTTAGGAGGTTCCCCAGGGTTGAGTGGGTGGGGAAATACCAGCCAGTTTCCTGTTTCTGGAATCCCTCAGGAGCCTTACCACTGTCTCTCACATCCAGAAGACCCACCTAGGGAAGGGGTCCCTGAAGAGCAGAGGATGTCCTGGAGGGATAGGGCAGAAGGCTCAGCTGGAGGGTAGAGAGGGCCCTGGAGGGCAGAAGGGGCCCCAGAAGAAAGAGGTTCCAGGCCCCAGGCCCCAGAAGTCCCCCTGTGGCCAAGTGAAAGGGGAACCCCATGAGACTTCCCTGATGAAACCTACAGTCTCCTCAGAGGCCTGTCCCCCTCCCAGCAGGCATGCTGCTCTGAGCATCCCAGAGTAGCCAAACCACTGGTGGTGCCGAAAAGGTTCCCAGCACCCAAACTTCTTCCCCTCCCCCAGCTACAACTCAGTCACTGGTCATCTGTCCTAGACCATCCCCCACTCCCCCCAACCCAGTACCTGGTTGCCCCCAGGGCTCATCCTGTCTGCCTATCCACAGGAGGTCCCCCACTAGTGCCTGATAGGTAACAGGCATGGGGAGACACAGACTCTGTTTCTTCCCTCACCATCATCTTGGCTCCGCCCCCTACTTTGTGAATTTGTAGCAGCACCAGCAGTAGTGTTTTGGGCCCTAGGACTGCACACTTTCCCCAACCATTGGCCTGGAAAATGTATATGACAGTTTGGTTCAGTTCAATAGCTCAGTCGTGTCTGACTCTTTGCAATCCCATGAATTGCAGCATGCCAGGCCTCTCTGTCCATCACCAACTCCTGGAATTCACTCAAACTCATGTCCATCGAGTCAGTGATGCCATCCAGCCATCTCATCCTCTGTCATCCCCTTCTCTTCCTGCCCTCAATCCCTCCCAGCATCAGAGTCTTTTCCAGTGAGTCAACTCTTCGCATGAGGTGGCCAAAGTACTGGAGTTTCAGCTTTAGCATCATTCCTTCCAAAGGCTGATCTCCTTTAGAATGGACTGGTTAGATCTCCTTGCAGTGCTGTAAATTAAATGCTTTCTGAAGAAATAAATCTCCTTCATGACTGTTTAAAAAAAAAAATAACTTCAATGTATAGTATAGATTCTCATCAAATGAGGAGTAGGAAATAATGTCCTAAAACTGATAGAAGGCATCTAAGACAAGCCCACAGGTAAAATCATAATTAATGATAAAAGATTGAGTGCTTTCTTCCTAATTTTAGAAAGAAGACAAGGATGCCCACTTTTACCCTTTCCATTCAATATTATACTGGAGACTCTAGCTAGTTCAATATGGTAAGACAAAGAAAAATATATATAAATTAGAAGCAAGAAATTAAGCTATTGTAATGCATATTGTTCAAATATTCTCTCTCACCCTCTCACCCTCAGTTCATCCCATCCTCTCATTCCTTCACTGTATCTGCTAGTCTGTACTCTATGTCTGTGTCTCTATTCCTGCCTTGCTAATAGGTTTATCAGTACCATTTTTTTAGATTACATACATGTACATTAATATATGATATTTGTTTTTATCTTTCTGACTTACTTCATTCTGTATAACAGGCTCCTTTCTCCTGGTTTTGTTTGTTCCCTTCAAGAGTCTTTTTCCCTAGTCCTGTATAAGTTCTGTAATCAAATGCCACTGGCCTCCAAAATAAAAAACCCTGGGGGTTCTCAGTCCCTTTGTCAGATCCCCAGGTTGGGAAATCTTTTGGGGGTCCTAGAATTTTCTTAAAGTGCAAGAATTTGTTTGGTATAATTGTTCTGGAGTTTGCTTGGTGGCTCTATGGTGGGTGAATGGTGACTTCTTCCAAAAGGGCTTATGCCACACACTGTGTGACCCAGGTCTGCTGCACCCAGAGCCCCTGACCCTGCGGCAGGACACTTCTGACCCATACCTCTGCAGGAGACACTCAAAGGCAGGTCTAGCTTAGTCTCTGTGGGATCTCTGGGTCCGGGTGCTCAGAAGGTTTTGTTTGAGCCCCCTGAGTGTCTCTGGAAGGTATGGGGTTTGATTCTAAACTTGATTTCACCCCTCCTACAATCTTGCTTCTCCTTTGCCCTTGGACATGGGGAATCTTTTTATTTTTTATTTTTGGTGGGATCCAAAATTCTCTTGTTGATGGTTCAACAGTGAGTTGTAATTTTGGAGTTCTCACAGGAGAAGATGAGCACACATCCTTCTACTGCACCATTTCTTTGGGGATACATTCAACAAAAGAGTAAAAAATGCAGTACTTGGGTGCAAGAAATAAAAGCAAAAATAAACAAATGGGACCTAATTAAACTTAAAAGCTTCTGCACATCAAAGGAAACTATTAGCAAGGTGAAAAGACAGTCTTCAGAATGGGAGAAAATAATAGCAAATGAAGCAACTGACAAACAACTAATCTCAAAAATATACAAGCAACTCCTACAGCTCAACTCCAGAAAAATAAATGACCCAATCAAAAAATGGGCCAAAGATCTAAATAGACATTTCTCCAAAGAAGACATACAGATGGCTAACAAACACATGAAAAGATGCTCAACATCACTCATTATCAGAGAAATGCAAATCAAAACCACTATGAGATACCATTTCACACCAGTCAGAATGGCTGCGATCCAAAAGTCTACAAATAATAAATGCTGGAGAGGGTGTGGAGAAAAGGGAACCCTCTTACACTGTTGGTGGGAATGCAAACTAGTACAGCCACTATGGAGAACAGTGTGGAGATTCCTTAAAAAACTGGAACTAGAACTGCCTTATGATCCAGCAATCCCACTGCTGGGCATACACACTGAGGAAACCAGAAGGGAAAGAGACACGTGTACCCCAATGTTCATCGCAGCACTGTTTATAATAGCCAGGACATGGAAGCAACCTAGATGTCCATCAGCAGATGAATGGATAAGAAAGCTGTGGTACATATACACAATGGAGTATTACTCAGCCATTAAAAAGAATACATTTGAATCAGTTCTAATGAGGTGGATGAAACTGGAGCCTATTATACAGAGTGAAGTAAGCCAGAAGGAAAAACACCAATACAGTATACTAATGCATATATATGGAATTTAGAAAGATGGTAACGATAACCCTGTATACGAGACAGCAAAAGAGACACTGATGTATAGAACAGGCTTATGGACTCTGTGGGAGAGGGAGAGGGTGGTAAGATTTGGCAGAATGGCATTGAAACATGTGAAATGTCATGTATGAAACGAGATGCCAGTCCAGGTTCAATGCACGATGCTGGATGCTTGGGACTGGTGCACTGGGACGACCCAGAGGGATAGTATGGGGAGGGAGGAGGGAGGAGGGTTCAGGATGGATATTCTTTTAAAAATTTAAAATAAATTAAAAAAATAAATAAAATAAAAAATGACAGAATGATCTCTGTTTGCTTACAAGAAAAAATATTCAGTATCACAGTATTCCAAGTCTATGCCCCAACCAGTAACTCTGAAGAAGCTGAAGTTGAAAGGTTCCATGAAGACCTATAAGACCTTCTAGAACTAACAACCGAAAAAGACATCCTTTTCACCATAGGGGACTGGAATGCAAAAGTAGGAAGTCAAGAGATGCCTGGAGTAACAGGCACATTTGGCCTTGGAGTACCAAATGGAGCAGAGAAAAAGCTAACAGAGTTTTGCCAAGAGAATACACTGGTCATAGCAAACACCCTCCCCCAACAACACAAGAGACGACTCTACACATGGATATCACCAGATGATCAATACAAAAATAAAATTGATTATATTAGTTGCAGCCAAGGATGGAGAAGATCTTTACAGTCAGCAAAAGCTGACTGTGGCTCAGATCATGAACTTCTTATTGGAAAATTCAGACTTAAATTGAAAAAAAGTAGGGGAAACCAACTCGATCATTCAGGTGCGACCTAAGTCAAATCCCTTACGATTATACAGTGGGAATGACAAATAGATTCAAGGGGTTGGATCTGATAGACAAAGTACCTGAATAACTGAGGCACTTAGGCACTTAGACTGAGGTTTGGGACATTGTACAGGACATAGTGATCAAGAAAAAGAAATTCAAAAAGGCAAAATGGTTGTCAGAGGAGGCCTTACAATAAACTGGGAAAAGAAGAGAAGCTAAAGGCAAAAGAGAAAAGGACATATATACCCATTTGAATGCAGAGTTCCAAAGAATAGCAAGGAGATATAAGATACCCTTCCTCAGTGATCAGTGCAAAGAAATAAATGAAAAAGAAAGAATGGGAAACACTGGAGATCTCTTCAGGAAAATTAGAGATACTAAAATCATTGCAGGTGGTAATTGTAGCCATGAAATTAAAAGACGCTTACTCCTTGGAAGAAAAGTTATGACCAACCTACATAGCATTTTCAAAAGCAGAGACATTACTTTGCCAACAAAGGTCCGTCTAGTCAAGGCTATGTTTTGTCCAGTAGTCATGTATGGATGTGAGAGTTGGACTGTGAAGAAAGCTGAGCGCTGAAGAATTGATGTTTTGGACTGTGGTGTTGGAGAAGACTCTTGAGAGTCTGTTGGACTGCAAGGAAATCCAACCAGTCTATTCTAAAGGAGATCAGTCCTGGGTGTTTTCTTTGGAAGGAATGATGCTAAAGCTGAAACTCCAGTACTTTGGCCACCACATGCGAAGAGGTGACTCATTGGAAAAGACTCTGATGCTGGAAGGGATTGGGGGAGGGAGGAGAAGGGGATGACAGAGGATGAGATGGCTGGATGGCATCACCGACTCAATGGAAGTAAGTTTGAGTGAACTCCGGGAGTTGGTGATGGACAGGGAGGCCTGGCGTGCTGCAACGTATGGGATTGCAAAGAGTCAGCCACAACTGAGTGACTGAACTGAACTGAAAAGATGGGCACAATAAAGGACAGGAACAGTATGGACCTAACACAAGCAGAAGACACTAAGAAGAGATGGCGAGAATACGCAGAAGAACTCTGCAAAAAAGATCTTTATGATCCAGATAACCACAATGGTGTGACCACTCACCTAGAGCCAGACATCCTGGACTCTGCAGTCAAGTGGGCCTTCAGTTCAGTTCAGTTCAGTTCAGTCGCTCAGTCGTATCCGACTCTGTGAGCCCATGAATCGCAGCACGCCAGGCCTCCCTGTCCATCACAAACTCCAGGAGTTCACTCAAACTCACGTCCATCGAGTCAGTGATGCCATCCAGCCATCTCATCCTCTGTCGTCCCCTTCTTCTCCTGCCCCCAATCCCTCCCAGCATCAGACTCTTTTCCAATGAGTCAACTCTTCACATGAGGTGGCCCAAGTACTGGAGTTTCAGCTTTAGCATCATTCCTTCCAAAGAAATCCCAGGGCTGATCTCCTTCAGAATGGACTGGTTGGATCTCCTTGCAGTCCAAGGGACTCTCAAGAGTCTTCTCCTACACCACAGTTCAAAAGCATCAATTCTTCAGTGCTCAGCTTTCTTCATAGTCCAACTCTCACATCCATACATGATCACTGGAAAGACCATGGCCTTGACTAGATGGACCTTTGTTGGGAAAGGAATCTCTGCTTTTGAATATGCTATGTAGGTTGGTCATAACTTTTCTTCCAAGGAGTAAGCGTCTTTTAATTTCATGGCTGCAGTCACCATCTGCAGTGATTTTGGAGTCCCCCAAAATAAAGTCTGACACTGTTTCCACTCTTCCCCCATCTATTTCCCATGAAGTAATGGGACCAGATGCCATGATCTTCTTTTTCTGAATGTTGAGTTTAAGCCAACTTTTTCACTCTCCTCTTTCACCTTCATTAAGGGGCTTTTTAGCTCCTCATCACTTTCTGCCATAAGAGTGGTGTCATATGCATATCTGAGGTTATTGATATTTCTCCCGGCAATCTTGATTCCAGCTTATGCTTCTTCCAGCCCAGCCTTTCTCATAATGTATTCTGCATAGAAGTTAAATAAGCAGGGTGACAATATACAACCTTGACGTACTCGTTTTCCTATTTGGAACCAGTCTGTTATTCCATGTCCAATTCTAACTGTTGCTTCCTGACCTGCATACAAATTTCTCAAGAGGCAGGTCAGGTGGTCTGGTATTGCCATCTCTTTCAGAATTTTCCACAGTTGATTGTGATCCACACAGTCAAAGGCTTTGGCATAGTCAATAAAGCAGAAATAGATGTTTTTCTGGAACTCTCTTGCTTTTTTCATGATCCAGCAGATGTTGGCAATTTGATCTCTGGTTCCTCTGCCTTTTCTAAAACCAGCTTGAACATCTGGAAGGTCACGGTTCATGTATTGCTGAAGCCTGGCTTGGAGAATTTTGAGCATTACTTTACTAGCATGTGAGATGAGTGCAATTGTGTGGTAGTTTGATCATTCTTTGGCATTGCCTTTCTTTGGGACTGGAATGAAAACTGACCTTTTCCAGTCCTGTGGCCACTGCTGAGTTTTCCAAATATGCTGGCATATTGTGTGCAAGTGGGCCTTAAGAAGCATCAATATGAAGAAAGCTAAAGGAGGTGATGGGATTCCAGTTGAGCTATTTCAAATCCCAAAAGAAAATGCAGTGAATGTTTTGCACTCAATATGCCAGCACATTTGGAAAGCTCATCAGTGGACACAGTAGTGGAAATGGTCAGTTTTCATTCCAAACCCTAAGAAAGGCAATGGCAAAGAATGTTCAAACTACTGCACAATTGTGCTCATCTCACACACTAGCAAAGCAATGCTCAAAATTCTCCAAGCCAGGTTTCAGCAGTATGAGGACTGAGAACTTTAGATGTTCAAACTGGATTTAGAAAAGGCAGAGGAACCAGAGGTCAAACTGCCAACATCTATTGGATCATCAAAAAAGCAAGAGAGTTCCAGAAAAAAATCTACTTGTGCTTTATTGACTATGCCAAAGCCTTTGACTGTGTGGATCACAATAAACTGTGGACAGTTCTTCAAGAAATGGAATACTAGACCACCTTACTCAAATTGGAACCATTGGAAAAGACCCTGATGCTAAGAAAGATTTGGAAGGCAGGAGGAGAAGGGGATGACAGAGGATGGGATGGTAGGATGGCATAACCAATTCTATGGACATGAGTTTGAGCAAGCTCCAGGAGTTGGTGGTGGACAGGGAAGCCTATCGTGCTGCAGTCCATGGGATTAGAGTCAGACATGACTGAGCAACTGAACTGACAGATGAATAGTATCATGCAATCTGCATAATGCAAAAAATGTCCTTCCTTTTTTCCCACTCTGGATTCCTTTTATTTATTTTTCTTCTCTGATTGCTGTGGATAAAACTTCTGCAACTATGTTGGATACTAGTGGTATTCAGAAGGGGGACCCTTGTCTTGTTCCTGATCTTAGAGGAAACACCTTCAGTTTTTCACCATTGAGAATAATGTTTTCTATGTGTTTGTCATATATGGCATTAATTATGTTGAGGAAGGTTCCTTCCATGCTCATTTTCTAAAGAGTTTTTTTTTTTTTCTTTCTGTTTTTAAATTTATTTATTTTTAATTGAAGGATAATTGCTTTAAATATTGTGTTGGTTTTTGCCATACATCAACATGAATCAGCCATAGGTATACATATGTCCCCTCCCTCTTGAACCTCCATCCCACCCCACCCCACCCCTCTAGATTGTGACAGAGCCCCGGTTTGAGTTCCCTGAGTCATACAGTAAATTCCCACTGGTCATCTATTTTACATATGTCAGTATGTATATTTCCATGCTACTCTCTCCATTTGCCCCATCCTCTCCATTTTGCACACCATGCACATCAGTCTAGTGTGCAGAGTCTCTGTGTCTAGTCTGCAGAGTCTTGATTGCCTTTGGCTCAAAGTAGTCCGCAGGCCAAAGTGGCACACCTTGAGGAGGCCTGTTCCGAACACCTTCATTTCTGTCTTTGAAAATTCTCCAACAAGTCCACAGCCCAGAAGCTGAGGGAGATCTCTCCATCTCATTGATCATAAGTAGATATTGGTTTTGTCAAAGTTTTTCTGCATCTATTGAGGTTATCATACAATTTTTATCTTTCAATTTGTTGATATGGTGTATCACTTTGTTAAATTTGTGTATAATGAACAATCTTTGCAACCCTGGGATGAATTGGAGTTGATCATGATATATGATCTTTATAATGTGTTGTTAGATTCTGTTTGCTAGTATTTTGTTTAGGACTTTTGCATCTCTATGAATGATATTGGCCTGTAGTTTTTTTTTTTTTTTCTTTCTTTTCTGATATATTTTTTTCTGGTTTTGATATCAAGGTAATGGTGTCCTCATAGAATGGGTTTGGTAGTGTTCTTCCCTCTGCAAATTTCTGGACAGGCTTGAGCAGGTAGATGTTATCTCTTCTAAAGGCATTTGGTAGAACCATACGTGAAGACATCTGGCCTTGGACTTTTGTTTTTTTGTGTGTGTGTGAGAATTTTTATCACAGTTTCAATTTCATTGGTTGTGTTTTGTCTGTTTATATATTCTATTTCTTCTTGGATAAGTAATGGAATGTTGTACTTATCTAAGAATTTGTCCATTTCTTCCAGGTTGTCCAAATGACTGGCATATCATTGCTTGGAGTAGTCTCTTATCATCCTTTGTATTTCTACATTGTCTGTTGCAACCTTTCCTTTTTCATCTCTAATTTTGTTGACGAGTCTTTTGCTCTTTTTTTGTTGAGTCTGACTAATGTTTTGTCAATTCTGTTTATCATCTCAAAGAACCAACTGTTAGTTTTATTGATCTTTCCTATTATTTCTTTCATTTCTTTATCATTTATCTCTGCATTATTTTTTTCCTTCTACTAAGTTTTCTGGTCTTTTTTTTTTTTCTGGTTGCTTTAGGTATAAGATTAGGTTGTCTATTTGATGTTTTTCTTATTTCTTGAGGTAGGCTTTTATTGCTATAAACCTCCCTCATAGAACTACTTTTACTGCATCCCTTAGGTTTTGGAGTAAATCCATTTTCCAACTGAGGAAACAGAGAGGTTAAGTCATGTGCCCAAGATCACAAAGCAATTAAATAGTGTTTTTTTTTTTTTTTTTTTGACACTGAGAAAAATGTAACATTTCCCCCCATCCCCAAGAGAAACCCTGTATTGAGATCTAAACGATGGTATACTAGAAGGACATCCACTCATCTTCTCCTGTGAGAACACCAAAATTGCAACTAGCTCTTGAACAATTATTGACAAGAAGATGTTGGAACCCATCAAAATAAGATACTGCACATCCAAGGACACAGGAGAAGACACAACAAAATGATAAGAGGGGCACAATCACAATAAAATTGATTCTTATGCTCACCAAAGTGGCCAACCCAAAAACTGGAGAACAATAATACCAAATAAGTTATTACACTGTTGTGAGGTTCTAAGCCCCATATCAGAATTCCCAACATGGGGACCTGTCAAAGGGACTCAGAATGCCCAGGGAATCTGACTTCAAAGGACAGTGGGATTTGATTACACAACTTCCACAGGACTAGAGGAAACAAAGACTCTTCTAAGGCACAAACAAAATCTTTTTCAAACAAGGACCCAGGGGAAAGGAGCAGTGACCCCAAGAGAGATTGAACCATACCTGCCTGTGAATGTTTGAAGGTCTTCTATGGAGGCATGTGTTGGCAATGGCCTGCCCCAGGGAGAGGGGTGCTAGCAGAAGCAGTCCTGAGAGGTATGTCTTGATGTAAATCCTTTTTGGAGTTCACAAATAGCTCTACCATAGAGCCTGCAGACTATAGGACTGGGTCAACTCAGGCCAAACAACTCACAGGGAGGGAGAACATCCCCAGATATCAGTAGACAATTGTATTAAAGATTTACAGAGAATGGCTCTGCCCACCAGTGAAAGACCCAGATTTCCTCACAGGCAGTCCCTCCCTTCAGGAAGCCTGCACAAGCATCTTATTCTCATCCATCAGAAGACAGACAGAAGAAGTAAGAACTATAATTTCACATCTCCATAGTGAAAACCACAATCACAGAAATCTAACCAAAATGATCACATGGACAACAGCCTTGTCCAACTCAGTGAAGCTATTAGCCATGCCATGCAGGGTAACCCAAGATGGACAGGTCAGGGTGGAGAGTTCTGACAAAATGTGATCCATTGGAGAAGGGAATGGCAAACCTCTTCAGCATTCTTGCCTTGAGAACCCCATGAACAGTATGAAAATGCTAAAATATATGACACTAGAAGATGAGTGCCCCCAGGTTGGCAGGTGGCCCATACACTACTGCGGAAGATAAGAGAAATAGCTCCAGAAAGAAGAAGAGGCTGGGCCATGGTGGAAACAATGGATGGTAGTGGATGTTCCTGGTGGTGAAATTAAAGTCTGATGTTGTAAAGAACAATATTGCATAAAACCCTGGAATGATAGGTTCATGAATCAAGGTAAATTGGATGTGGTCAAGCAGGAGATGGCAAGAGTGAATAGTGACATTTTAGGGATCAATGAACTAAAATGGATGGGGATGGGCAAATTTAATTTGGATGATTATTATATCTAGTACTGTGGGCAAGAATCCCTTAAAAGAAATGGAGTACCCCTAATAGTCAACAAAAGACTTTGAAATGCAGTACCTGAGTGCAATATCAAAACAACAGTATAATCTCAGTTCACTTACAAGGCAAACCATTCAACATCACAGTAATCCAAGTCTATGCCCCAAGCACAAATGCCAAAAAAGGTGAAATTGAATGGTTCTATGAAGACCTACAAGACCTTATAGAACTGACACCAAAAAAGTGTGATTTTCATCATAGGGGATTGGAATGCAAAAGTAGGAAGTCAAGAGATACCCGGAGTAACAGGTAAATTTGGCCTTGGTGTACAAAATGAAGCAGGGCAAATGCTAACAGAGTTTTGCCAATAAGACACACTGAGTCATAGCAAATACCCTCTTACAACAACACAAGACATGACCCTATGCATGGACATCACCAGATGGTCAGTAACAAAATCAGATTGATTATATTGTTTGCAACCAAAGAAGGAGAAGCTCTATACAGTCAGCAAAAACAAGAGATGGAGCTGACTGTGGTTCAGATCATGAGCTTCTTATTGCAAAATTCAGGCTTTAAATGTAGAAAGTAGGGGAAAACAATAGACATTCAGTTATGATGGTCTAGATCAAATCCCTTATGATTTTACAGTGGAGGTGACAAATAGAGTCAAGGGAGTAGACCTGGTCAACAGACTGCCTGAAAAACTATGGATAAAGGTTTATAACACTCTTCAGGAGGTGGTGACCAAAACCATTCCAAAGAAAAAGAAATTCAGGAAGGCAAAATTTTTGTCTGAGGAGGCCTTAAAAATACCTGAGAAAAGAAGAGAAGTGAAAGGCAAAGGAGAAAGGAAAATACATACCCAACTGCAGAGTTCCAGGGAATAGCAATGTGAAATAAGAAAACCTTCTTGAGTGAACAACACACAAAAAATAGATGAAGACAATAGAATGGGAAAAACTAGAGATCTCTTCAAGAAAATTTAGAATACCAAGAAAACATTTCATGCAATGATTGGCACAATAAAGTATAGAAATTGCAAATACCTAACAGAATCAGAAGAGGTTAAGAAGTGAAAAGAATACACAGAAGTGTACAAAATGAAGTCTTAATGACACAGATAACCATGATGGTGTGGTCATTCACATAGAACAAGACGCCCGAGTGGTGTCTTAGGAAGCATTACTTCCTTAGGCCTTAGGAAGTGGGCCTTAGGAAGAATTACTACAAACAAATCTAGTGAGGTGATGGAATTCCAGGTGAGCTATTGAAAATCCTAAAATATGATCCTGTTAAAGTGCTGCCCTCAAAATGCCAGCAGATTTGGAAGACTCAGCAGTGACCGCAAAACTAGAAAAGTAAATTCTCATTACAGTCCCTAAGAATGTCAATACCAATGAATATTCAAACTATCATAAAATTGTGCTCATTTCACATTCTAGCAAGCTTATGCTCAAAATACTTCAAGCTGAAAACTTCCGGATGTGCATGCTGGGATTCAAAAAGCAAATGAAACATGTATATTATCATATGTGAAACAAATCACCAGTCCAGGGTTGATGCATGAGACAGGTTGCTCAGGGCTGGTGCACTGGGATGACCCAGAGGGATGGGATGGGGAGGGAGGTGGGACGGGGGGTTCAGGATGGGGAACACATGTACACCTGTGGTGGATTCATGTCAATGTATGGCAAAACCAATACAATATTGTAAAGTAATTAGTCTCCAATTAAAGTAAATAAATGTATATTAAAAATAAATAAATTTATATTAAAAAATAACAAAGGAACCAGAGACCAAATTGTTAACATTTATTGCCTCACAAGGAAAACACAGGAGTTCCAGAAAAAAACATCTACTTCTGCTTCATTGGCTACACAAAAGTCTTAGACTGTATGGGTCACAACTAATTGTGGAAAATTCTTAGACATGGGAGAACCAACCAGATTACCTTACCTGTCTCCTGAGAAACCTGAATGAAGGTCAAGAAGCAACAATTAGGACCATAAATGAAACAACTGACTGGTTCACAATTGAAAATGAGAACAACACTGTATACTGTCACCTTGATTTTTAACAACATATATGCAGAGTAATTCATATGAAATGCCAGACTGGATATATCACAAGCTGAAATCAAGATCACTGGCAGAAACATCCGCAGCCTCAGATATGCAGATGATAACCATTCAAATAACAGAATGTGAAGAGGAATGAAAGAGCCTCTTGATGAAGGTGAAAGTGCAAGTTGCTCAGTTGTGTCAGACTCTTTGTAACCCTGTGGACTGCAGCCCATGAAATTCTCCAGGTCAGAATACTGGAAGCCTTTTCTTTCTCCAGGGGATCTTCCCAAACCAGGGATTGAACCCAGGCCTCCTGCATTGCAGGTGGATTCTTTACCAGCTGAGCAACAAGGGAAGCCCAATAAGACTGAAGTGGGAAGCCTATCCCTTCTCCAGTGGATCTTCCCAACACAGGAATAGAACCAGGGTATCCTGCATTGCAGGTGGATTCTTTACCAACTGAGCTTTCAGGGAAGGTCAAGGTGAAAGAGGAGAGTGAAAAAGCTTAAAACTCAACATTAAAATGCCTAAGATAAAGGCATCTGGTCCCATCACTTCATAGCAAATAAACAGGGAAAAAGTGAAAGCAGTGACAGGTTTTATCTATGGATGGTGACTGCAGCCATGAAATTAAGACACTTGATCCTTGGATAGAAAGTTATGATAATTATAGACAATGTATTTAAACTCAGAGACATCACTTCACTAACAAAGATCCATATAGTCAAATCTATGTTTGTTTGTTTGTTTCTTTTTCCAGTAGTCATGTATGGATAAAACTGTTGGTCCATAAAGAAATCTGAGGGCCCAAGAACTGATGTGTTTGAATTGTGGCCCTGGATAAGACTCTTGTGAATCCCTTGGACAGCAAGGAGATCAAACCATTCAATCCTAAAGGAAACAAATCCTGAATATTCATTGGAAGGACTGATGCTGAGGCTGAAGCTCCACTACTTTGGCCACCTGATGCAAAGAGTCCACTTGTTGCAAAAGACCCTAATGCTGGGAAAAATTGAAGGTAAAAGGAGAAGCCAATGGCAGAGAATGAGATGGTTAGATAGCATCACTATCTTGATGGACATGAATTTAAGAAAACTCCAGGTGACAGTAGAGGACATAGGAGCCTGGCATGCAATAGTCCATTGGATCACAAAGAATCAGACACCACTTAGGAAGTGAAGAACAATAACAACACAAAGTAATACATTGTGTCTATTAAGTAAAATTAAAAAAGAATTTTTGAAACTCAAAAATAAAAAGACAAACAACCCCATTAAAAATGTTAAAAAGGTTTGGGTAGATAAAGACTGTATACACAAGGCCAGTATGTACATGAAAACATGTTCAACATTATTAGTCATCAGAAAAATATACATCAAAACCATAATTAAATACCACTTAACACTCATTAGGATGGCTGCAGTAAAACAAACAAACAAACTAAACTAAACTAAACTAAATGTTCATAATGGTGAATTTGGAATACTTGTAAATGGCTGATGGGCATTGACAGTGGTGCTGCCACTTTGGAAGACAATCTGACAGTACCTAAAACTATTAAGCCTAAAGTTACCAAATGAACTAGCACTTCCACTTTTAGTATGTTTTCCCCAAATTTTAAAACAGGTACTGAAACAAATAGTTGCACACAAATGTTCATAGTGCCAGTATTTATAATAGCCAAAAGGTGCAAAAAACCCAATGTACACCAACTGAGGAATGTTTTGTGATGTGGTAGGGTACAACCAACACTGGACTGTCTTTCACCAGGAAAAAAAAAGGAGAATTAAATATGGATACATGCTACAACATGATTAAATCTTGAAACCATTATGCTAAGTAAAAGGAAGTAGACACAAAACTCATGATGTAAAACAGATATGTGTAATACTCAATTTATATGAAGTAAGCAGAGGAGTCAAATCCCCAGAGATAGAAGATAGATCAGTAATTGCCAGGGTTTGCAATGGGGCTGGGAATAAGTAGTGACTGAATAGCCTTATGGTTTCTTTCGGGGGTAACGACAAAGGTCCGTCTAGTCAAGGCTATAGTTTTTCCAGTGGTCATGTATGGATGTGAGAGCTCAGAAGAAAGCTGAGCTCTGAGAATTGATGCTTTTGAACTGTGGTGTTGGAGAAGACTCTTGAGAGTCCCTTGGACTGCAAGGAGATCCAACCAGTCCATTCTGAAGGAGATCAGCTCTGGGATTTCTTTGGAAGGAATGATGCTAAAGCTGAAACTCCAGTACTTTGGCCACCTCATGCGAAGAGTTGACTCATTGGAAGACTCTGATGCTGGGAGGGATTGGGGGCAGAAGGAAAAGGGGACGACAGAGGATGAGATGGCTAGATGGCATCACTGACTCGATGGACATGAGTCTGAGTGAACTCCAGGAGTTGGTGATAGACAGGGAGGCCTGGTGTGCTGTGATTCATGGGGTCGCTGGGAGTAGGACATGACTGAGCGACTGAACTGAACTGAACTGAACTGAAAATGTACTGGAATTAGATACTTGTGTTGGTTGCAAAGCTTTGTGAATCAAGTTGATCCTTGAACAGTATGGCTTTGAATTGTGCATGTCCACTTAGACAAAAATTGTTTTCAGTGGTAAATACAGCACAACTGTAAGATTCCCAGTTGGTTGGATGCACAGGTGTGGAAACTGCAGGAATAGAAGGTGCTTGTAAAGTTGTAGGCTTTTTAGCCAATCTTAGTTGTAGGCTAAGATTTTTTACAGCTGGGCAATTTGACACCTCTAACTACCTCCCCAACCCCTGTGCATTCTTCAAGGGTCAACTGTATAATAAAAATCACATAACTATTCATTTTAAAGTGGTAAATTTTATGAAGTGTGAGTTACATTTCAATAAATGAGAGATTGATATGGCAGAGGAACAGATGTAATGATTGATAGCACAGAATATATAATTTAAAAACAACCCCTCCTCACAAGTATAACTCCTTGATTTTTGGCAAAGGAGCAAAACTAATTCAATGAATAAATGAAAGTCTTTTTCACAAATAGTCTAGAAAAATTGAACATTTGAAATGTGATGTTTAAACACTTGAGATATAAAGAAATTACCTGTTTTCTATAGTAGTTGTACCACTATGAATTTTCATCATCAATGTGAATGATCCAGTTTCTCTTCTAGTCAGCATTTAGTGTTATCCTTTTTTGTTGGTTATAAGCCATGCTGATAGGTAGTTTATTTATATTTCAAATGTTCAAATAACATATTACTCAGACATTGTACTCCTTGGCAATTATTTTAGAGAGACAGAAAATTATGCTTACATAAATTCTATTTATGAATATTTATAATATTTTATTTATAATTAGCCCCAAACTTGAAACAACACAGACATCCTTCAGTTTGTTGTTGTTCATCCTCTCAGTCATGTCTAACTTTTTGGGACCCCATGGACTGCAGCAGGTTTCCTTGTCCTTCACCATTCCCGGAACTTGCTCACACTCGTGTCTATTGAGTTGGCTGCTGCTGCTGCTGCTAGAGCTATGTTGCTTTAGTTGTGTCCGACTCTGTGCGACCCTATGGATGGCAGCCCACCAGGCTTCCCTGTCCCTGGGATTCTCCAGGCAAGAACACTGGAGTGGGTTGCCATTTCCTTCTCCAATGTATGAAAGTGAAAGTGAAGTTGCTCAGTTGTGTCCGACTCCCAGTGACCCCATGGACTGCAGCCTACCAGGTTCCTCTGCCCTGGGATTTTCCAGGCAAGAGTACTGGAGTGGGGTGTCTTTGCCTTCTCCAATTGAGTTGGCAATGCTATCCAACTATCTTGTCTTCTGTTATCCCCTTCTACTCCTGCCTTCTATCTTTCCCAGCATCATTTCTAATGAGTTGGCTTTTCATATCAGGTGGCCAAAGTATTGGAGTAGCTTCAGCATCAGCCCTTCCAATGAATATTCAGAGTTGATTTCCTTTAGGATTGACTGGTTTGATCTCCTTGCTGTTCAAGGGACTCCCAAGAGTCTTCTCAAATGCCACAGTTCAAAAGCATCAATTCTTCAGTGCTCAGTCTTCTTTATTATCCAACTTGCATATCCATACATGACTACTGAAAAAACTTTGACTAGACGGACATTTGTTGGCAAAGTAATGTCTCTGCTTTTTAATATGCTGTCCAGGTTGGTCATAGCTTTTCTTCCAAAGAGCAAGTGTCTTAATTTCATGGCTGCAGTCACTGCCCACAGGGATTTTGGAGCCCAAGAAAATCAAGTCTGTTACCGTTTCCATTTTTTTACCCATCTATTTGCCATGAAGTGATGAAATTGGATGCCACAATCTTAGTTTTTTGAACATTGAGTTTTGAGCCAGCTTTTTCACTCTCTTCTTGCACCTTCATCTAGAGGCTCTTTAATTCTTCTTTGATTTCTGCCATAAGGGTGGTGCCAGCTGCATATCTGAGGTCGCTGATATTTCTCTCATGAATCTTGATTCCAGCCTGTGTTTTATCCATGCCAGCATTTCGAATGATGCACTCTACATATAAGTTAAATAAGCTGGTGGCTATATACAGCCGTGCTCCTTTCCCATTTTGGAAACGGGAAAGCCATACTCCTTTCCCATTTTGGAATCAGACCGTGGTTCCATGTTCAGGCCTAACTATTGCTTCTTGACCTGCATACAGGTTTCACAGTAGGTGATCTGGTATTCCCAACTCTTAAAGAAATTCCCACAGTTTGTTCAGTGGTGTCTGACTCTTTGCAACCCCATTGATTTTAGCTCACAGGTTCTTCTGTCCATGGGATTCTCTAGGCAAGAATACTGTAATGTGTAGCCATTCACTTCTCCAGGGAATCTTCCCAACCCAGGGATCCAACCTGGGTCTCTGGCATTGCAGTCAGATTCTTTACTGTTGAGGTACCAGGGAAGCCTGTCCTTCAGTTGGTTCCTGATTCAACAAGCCTGGTACATCATTGCATGAGATATTACTCAGCAATGAAAAGGAGTAAATTACTTTTTTACCATGTTTAAATGTTTTTACTCTTTGATAATTTTGTTGTTTAATAACTAAATTGTGTCCATCCATCCAACCATTTCATGCTCTGTGGTCCCCTTTTCCTCCTGCCTTCAATTGTTCCCAGCATCAGGGTCTTTTCCAATGAATCAGTTATTTGGTTTTTTTTTTTTTTTTTTCTTTTTTCTTTTTCTTTTTTTAAATATAAATTTATTTATTTTAATTGGAGGTTAATTACCTTACAATATTGTCAGGTGACCAAAGTATTGATGGCATCAGCGATTCAATGGACAAGAGTTTGAGCAAGCTCCAGGAGTTAGCGAAGGACAGGGAAGACTGGCATGCTGCAGTCTGTGGGGTTACAGAGTTGGACATGATTGAGTGACTGAACTGACTGACTGAAGTTGTGGTCCAACTCTTTTACAACCCATGGACTATGCCAGGTTCCTCTGTCCATGAGATTTCCAAGGCAAGACTACTGGAGTGGGTTGCCATTTCCTTCTCCAAGGGAACTTCCCAATCCAGGGATGGAACTTGTGTCTACTGCATTGGCAGGCTGATTCTTTACCAATGAGCCACCAGGAAACCTTTCTACTCTGTTAGTTTTGATTCTAAATTTTAGGTTCAGTTTGCCAGATAATCAAAGTTTGCCAGTTAATAAAAAATCTATACTTTGAGAATAATTTTAAATACTTGGATGTTATTGCAAACTGTGAAGTTCTTTTTTTTTCTTTTATTTTAATTGGGGGCCAATTACTGTAACTAACAATATTTCTCTTTTTTCATCTATTGTACAATAATACTGTACTGTTGATAAATACATATTTTGCATTTTTCTCTTTATTTTTATTTCTTATTGAATTATAGTTGATTTACAATGTTGTATTAGTTTCATATGTACAGAAAAGTGATTCAGCTATTTTACAGATATATATGCACATATATATCTTTTTAGATTCTTTTTGCTTATATTTATTACAAACTATTGAGTATCATTCCTTGTGCTATACATATTGAATATATAGCAGTGTATATTGTTAACCTCAAACTCCTATTTTATCCCTACCCTCTTTTCCCTTTGGTAACAATAAATTTATATTCTATGTCTGTGGGTTTATTTTTGTTTTGTAAAAAAGTTTTTTTTTTGTATTATTATTATTTTTAGATGCCACATATAAACAATATATGGTATCTGTCTTTTTCTGGATTTCTTACTTATCCATTAATCAGTCAATGGATATTTAAATCAATTTCTTACATTGGCCATTACAAATAGTGCCTATATAAACAGTGGGGTGCATTTGTCTTTTCAAATTATGTTTTTCTCTGGATATATGCCCACGGCTAGGAATACAGGGCTATATGGTAGCTCTGTTTATAGTTTTTAAGGAACTTCCATACTCTTCTCTATAGTGGCTACATCAATTTGCATTCCTATCAACAACATAAGAGGGTCCTCTTTTCTTCACACCCTCTCCAGCATTTATTATGTATAGACTTTTTAATGATGGTCATTCTGATTGGTATAAGGTAATACCTTATTGTAGTTTTGTTTTGCATTTCTCTGATAATTAGCAATAGTAAGCATGTTTTCGTGTACCTTTTGGCCATCAGTATGTCTTCTTTAGAGAAGCATCTATTTATATATTCTGCCCATTTTTTGACTGGATTTTTTCCCCTATATTAAGCTATAGGAGCTGTTTGTATATTTTTAAAATTAATCCCTTTTCAGTTGCATCATTTGAAATTTTTTCCCCATTCTGTAAGTTGTCTTTTTGTTTGTTTGTTGTTTCCTTTGCTTTAGAAAGGTTTTAAGTTCAACTAGGCTATATTTGTTTATTTTTTGTTTTTCTTTCCATTACTCTATGAGGTGAATTTCAAAATATATTGCTGCAATTTATGTCAAAGAATGTTCTGCCTATGTTTTCATGTAGGAGTTTTATGGAATCCTGTCTTACATTTATATCTTTAATATATTTTATCTTTATTTTTATGGCATTAAAGAGTGTTCTAAATTTATTCTTTTACATGTAAAATTCTTAAATTTACATTTATTTTTTTACAAGCTAGCCAGTTTCCCAAGCACCACTTACTGAAGGGACTGTCTTTATTGTTGTGGATTAACTGACCATAGATGTGTGAGTTTATTTCTGGGGTTTCTATATTGTTCCATTCATCTATGTGTCTGTTTTTGAGCCAGTACTATACTGCTTTGATTACCATAGCTTTGTAGTATAATCTGAAGTCAGAGAGCCTGATTACTCCAGCCCCATTTTTCTTAAGATTACTGTGGCTATTTAGGGTCCTTTTTTGTTTCTATAAATAAAAAAAAATCCTTTAGTTCTCTGAAAAATATCATTTTCAATTTTATAGAGATTCATTGAATATGTAGATTACCTTACGTAGTCTGGTAATTTTAACAATATTTATTCTCTTAATACAATAACACCTTTCCATCCATCTGTGTCATCTTCAGTTTCTTTCATCAGTTTCTTACTGTTTTCAGGTATAGCTCATTTGCCTATTTTTTTCTTAATATTTCTATTTTATTGAAATATAGCTGACTTACAATGTTTCAGATGCACTGCAAGATGATTTAGTTATACATATACACATATATTATTTTTCAGAATATTTCCTATTATAGGTTATTATAATATATTGTCTATAGTTCCCTGTGCTATATAATAAACCTTTTTGCTTGTTGCATATATATATTTTTTCTAATTTTATTTTATTTTTAAACTTTACATAATTGTATTAGTTTTGCCAAATATCAAAATGAATCTGCCACAGGTATACATGTGCTCCCCATCCTGAACCCTCCTCCCTCCTCCCTCCCCATACCATCCCTCTGGGTCGTCCCAGTGCACTAGCCCCAAGCATCCAGTATCGTGCATCGAACCTGGACTGGCAACTCGTTTCTTACATGATATTTTACATGTTTCAATGCCATTCTCCAAATCTTCCCACGCTCTCCCTCTCCCACAGAGTCCATAAGACTGTTCTATACATATCAGTGTCTCTTTTGCTGTCTCGTACACCGGGTTATTGTTACCATCTTTCTAAATTCCATATATATGCATTAGTATACTGTATTTATGTTTTTCCTTCTGGCTTACTTCACTCTGTATAATAGGCTCCAGTTTCACCCAAATTAGAAATTTACCATTCATTTCTTACTAAGTCAAACAAGTGGAATGACAATGTCATAAGTTTTTTAGTTATGTAAAATTTTGTAAGTTTTTTTTTTTTAAAAAGCTTGAGAAAGAACATTAAAAAAAGAAGAAATGTAAAGATTGGAGAATGTAAACTAAATGACATAAGAGTACTGAATATGAAATAGAGAAGGTGAAACAAACTAGATAAAAGTAAAAAATCATCTTATAGTCCAGTTGTTTTTAAACATGGCTGCTCATTAGAAACATACATGGAGCTTTGGAGGAAAAAAGCAATACTTGGGTATTTGTATTTTTCAAAAAAAAAAATTCAAGATAATTTAAATATGCATCTGGATTTTAAACAGTGATTACAGGGTTTTCTATTAAATGGTAATTTTGGTAATGTAGGATTCTATTATTTTTTCTGTTGACCAATCAAGCTACAATAGTATTAAGTGAGTAGTAATTATATAATCACAGTAGTAAGAGATGTTTATCAGTTTCCAAGAGTGAACTATTGATAAATGCAGCAACCTGGACGAATCATATGATTATGCCAAGTAAAAAAGGCAAAGCAAGAAGGTTAAGAATTCTATAATTCTCTATTCAAAGTTTTGAAATTCAAAATTACATGAATGGAGAAGAGAGTAGCTGCTCTTAGTGGTTAACAATGGGGGTGGGCACGTCAGGAGATTCAGTTCAGTTCAGTTCAGTTGCTCAGTTGTGTCCAACTCTTTGTGAGGCAGGAGTTTGGGGTTGGTTATTACAGGAAGGTATGAGGGATACTGTGGTAACAGAAATGTTCTGTATCTTGACTGTGTCAATGTGAATACCCTGGTTCTGTTATTATTATATAACGGTGTAAAATGGTGTAATTAAGAGAAACTGGGTAAAGCATATGAAAAAAATCTGAAGATTCTTATAAATGCTTGTAAATATACAATTATATCTACAAACTTAAAAAGTGTTTGTATTTCTATATACTAATAATGAAAAAATTTGAAAATAAAATGAAAAAATATTATTTGTAATGGCATCCAAAAATATGAAAAACTTTAGGATAAATTTAATAAAACATAGGCAAGGCCAACACACTGACAATTCAAATTCTTTCTGGCTCCAAAAAAGGTAGATCTTTGTCAGACTGTCAGTCTTCAGGATGTCACAGGAAGAAAGCAGAACTAAGATGTCTGAAATCAGGATGATTTTTTCAGGGGATCTATCTTTATGTAGTTTACTTCTTGTAATTTACTCTCTTTCACACATTTCTAGGCTCCTTTTCAACTGGCATTGCATTTTTCTCTCACTAGCATCCCACTTTAAGGATATTAGAGCACATTCTAAAACATAAAGCCCTGCCTTTATTTGGAAATACCATCCCTGCTGGCTTTAAACTTCTAAAATCATCACACCTCTGAGCATGAATTTCTATCCTTCAAGTCAGCATGAAGTTTAAATATCCTTTTCTGAGTCATGAATGATAGAAAAATAAAAACAAAATATCTTCTCTATCCTCTGGTTGTTTACACTATTCAGTTCAGTTCAGTACACTATTCAGGTCACTCAGTCGTGTCCAACTCTTTGCGACCCGATGAATCGCAGCAGGCCAGGCCTCCCTGTCCATCATCAACTCCCGGAGTTCACTCAGACTCACGTCCATCGAGTCAGTGATGCCATCCAGCCATCTCATCCTCTGTCGTCCCCTTCTCCTCCTGCCCCCAATCCCTCCCAGCATCAGTCTTTTCCAATGAGTCAACTCTTCGCATGAGGTGGCCAAAGTACTGGAGTTTCAGCTTTAGCATCATACCTTCCAAAGAAATTCCAGGGCTGATCTCCTTCAGAATGGACTGGTTGGATCTCCTTGCAGTCCAAGGGACTCTCAAGAGTCTTCTCCAACACCACAGTTCAAAAGCATCAATTCTTCGGTGCTCAGCCTTCTTCACAGTCCAACTGTCACATCCACACATGACCACTGGAAAAACCATAGCCTCGACTAGATGGACCTTTGTTGGCAAAGTAATGTCTCTGCTTTTGAATGTGCTATGTAGGTTGGTCATCACTTTTCTTCCAAGGAGTAAGCGTCTTTTAATTTCATGGCCGCAGTCACCATCTGCAGTGATTTTGGAGCCCAGAAAAATAAAGTCTGACACTGTTTCCACTCTTTCCCCATCTACTTGCCACGAAGTGATGGGACCAGAAGCCATGATCTTCATTTTCTGAATGTTGAGCTTTAAGCTCAACTTTTTCACTCTCCTCTTTCACTTTCATCAAGAGGCTTTTTAGTTCCTCTTCATTTTCTGCCATAAGGGTGGTATCATATGCATATCTGAGGTTATTGATATTTCTCCTGGAAATCTTGATTCCAGCTTTTGCTTCTTCCAGCCAAGGCTTTCTCATGAGGTACTCTGCATAGAAGTTCAATAAGCAGGGTGATAATATACAGCCTTGACGTACACCTTTTCCTATTTGGAACCAGTCTGTTGTTCCATGTCCAGTTCTAACTGTTGCTTCCTGACCTGCATACAAATTTCTCAAGAGGCAGGTCAGGTGGTCTGGTATTCCCATCTCTTTCAGAATTTTCCACAGTTGATTGTGATCCACACAGTCAAAGGCTTTGGCATAGTCAATAAAGCAGAAAGAGATGTTTTTCTGGAACTCTCTTGCTTTTTCCATGATGCAGCAGATGTTGGCAATTTGATCTCTCGTTCCTCTGCCTTTTCTAAAACCAGCTTGAACATCTGGAATTTCAGGGTTCACGTATTGCTGAAGCCTGGCTTGGAGAATTTTAAGCATTATTTTACTAGCATGGGAGATGAGTGCAATTGTGCAGTAGTTTGAGCATTCTTAGGGATGTATTAATTAAAGAACAAAAAAAATCACAATATGACTGAAGTCTATCTATCCCAGGAAGCTTATGTGGAATTTAGGTAGGAAAGAAAAAATAAATCCTACAAGTGGTGCCTATTGCCCACTGGAAGCTGTCTCTGGCTTTGTGCATCCCATTTATTCAAGGAATCTCAGACTAGCTTGACTTGTTCAGTGACATTATCTCACTTATCATTAGTACAAAAAGCTAGTGGAGGTGATGGAATTCAAGCTATTTAAAATCCTAAAAGATGATGCTGTTAATTGTTGCACTCAATGTACCAGCAAATTTTGAAGACTCAGCAGTGGCCACAAAACCAGAAAATATCAGTTTCCATTCAAACCCCAAAGAAGGGCAGTGCCAAAGACTGTTCAAACTACTGGACAATTGTGCTTGTTTTGCAAGCAAGTAATGGAGAAGGCAATGGCATTCCACTCCAGTACTCTTGCCTGGAAAATCACATGGATGGAGGAGCCTGGTAGGCTGCAGTCCATGGGGTCGCTAAGAGTTGGATATGGCTAAGTGACTTCACTTTCACTTTTCACTTTCATGCATTGGAGAAGGAAATGGCAACCTACTGCAGTGTTCTTGCCTGGAGAATCCCAGGGACAGGGGAGCCTGGTGGGCAGTCGTCTATGGGGTCCCACAGAGTCGGACACGACTGAAGCAACTTAGCAGCAGCAAGGTTATGATCAAAATCCTTGAAACTAGAGTTCAGCAATACGTGAACTGAGAAATTCCAAATGTATAAGCTGGGTTTTAGAGAGGAAACCTGGGTACAGGAAAAGGAAATCAAATTGCCAACATTCGTTGGGTCATAGAGGAGGCAAAGAAATTCCAGAAAAAAACATGTACTTCTGCTTCATTGACTATGCAAAAGCCTTTGACTGTGTGGATCACAACAAATGACGGAAATTTTTTGAAGAGGTAGGAATATCAGAACACCTTACCTGTCTTCTGAGAAACCTACATGTGGGTCAAGAATAAACAGTTAAAACCTTACATGAAACAATGATTGGTTCAAAATTGGAAAAGGAGTATGACAATGATCATATTGCCATCCCGTTTATTTAACTTATATACAGAGTGTGTGCTGTGTGCTTAGTCACTCAGTCGTGTCCAATTCTTGCGACCCCATAGACTGTAACCTGCCAGGCTCCTGTGTCCATGGGATTTTCCAGGGAAGAATACTGGAGTAGGTTGCCATTTCCTTCTCCAGGGGATCTTCTCGACCCAGGAATCGAACCCAGGTCTCCTACATTGCAGGCAGATGCTTTAGCTACTGAGCTACCACATCATGCAAAATGTTGAGCTGGATGAATCATAAGCTGGAATCAAGGTTTCAGGGAGAAATATCAATAACCTCAGATATGCGGATGATAGCACTCTACGGCAGAAAGCTGAGATGAAATAAAGAGCCTCTTGATGAAAGTGAAAGAGGAGAGTGAAAGAGCCAACTAAATATTAAAAAAAAAAAAAAAAAAAACTAAGATCATGGCATTGGTCACACTTGTTGTTATTCAGTCGCTGGATCATGTCCAACTCTTTGTAACCCCATGTACTGCAACACACCAGGCTTCTCTGTACTTCACCATCTCCCGCAGCTTGCTCAAACTCATGTCCATTGAGTTGGTGATGCCATCCAACCATCTCATCCTCTGTCATCCCCTTCTCCTCCTGCCTTCAATCTTTTCCAGCATCAGGGTCTTTTCCAATGAGTCAGCTCTTCCTGATGGGTGGCCAAAGTATTGGAGTTTCAACTTCAGCATCAGTCCTTCCAATAAATATTCAGGATTGATTTCCTTTAGGATTGACTGGATTGATCTTTTTGCAGTCCAAGAGACTCTCAAGAGTCCTCCCTGTGCAGTGTAGAGTCAATACATAGGAAGCACGTCTGACCAGGCCCATGATACTGTTCTTAATCTCCATTATTGCTTTTTTCTTTGTTTCCCAATGGACCCAAAAGATGCTAGAGAATAACCTCCACACAGTTTTCAAGAGTGCAATGCACCGTTCTACATTCCAACCAATAATGTATGAGTTCTAATATTTTTGCATCAACACTTGTTATCTTTGCTTTTTTGTTGTTTGTTTTTAATAATAATCATCCTAATAGATATCAGGTGATATCCAATTGTAGTTTTGATCTACATGATTAGTGATGTTGAGCAACTTTTCATATACTTGGTGGCATTATTTTTCTTTTATTTATTTATTTTTAAGAAATACCTATTGAAGTCATTTGCTCATTTTTAATTAAATAATTTAAAATTCATTTTTATTTTTGCTACTGGGTTGTAGGAGATTTTTGTATACTTTGGGTATTATCCTCTTATCAGAGAGATGGTTTGCAAGTATTTTCTCCCATTCCACAGTTTTTCACTTTATTGATCACTTTCTTTGTTGTATAGAAACTTTTATGTTGTTTTAGTCTCATTTGTCTTTTTTTTTTTAATTTCATGTGTATTCAGCATCAAATCCAAAAAAATAAATTGCTAAGGATGATGCTAAGATGCTTTTCTCCTACTTTATTTTGAGGATTTTTACAGTTTCAATTTTTAAGTTTTAAATCTTTAATCCATTTTGAGTTCTTTTATGTATATGGCATATTTCATTCTTTGCATATGGATACCTAGTACTCCCAACATCATTTGTTGAGAGTATATCCTTTCTCCCTTTGTGTGTCCTTGATATCCTTATTGAAAATCAATATGCTTAGGTTTTTTCTAGTTTCTCTAGTCTTTTCCACTGGTCTAGCTCTCTGTCTTTATGCAAGGACCATGCTGTTTTAATTATTGAGATTTTGCAATAAATTTCAAAATTAGAAAGTGTGATACCTGTAACATTGCTGTTTATTTCAAGTTTGCTTGGTTTTTCAGGATCTTTTGTGTTTCTATGTGAATTTTGTGGGTTATTTGTTTCTGTAAAAATGTCTGGAATTTTGATAGAAAACGTAGACTGCATCAAATTTGTAGTATGATATTGAGTACTTTGTCTTTCAGTAATATGTACATTTTAACAATATGAATCATTCTTACCTATAAATATAGTATGTCTTTCTGTGTATATGATTTTGATTTAATTTAGTTCATCAATATCTTACAGTTTTAGGTGTACAAGTTTTTCACTCTCTTATTTAGGCCTATTCCTAAATACTTTTTGATGCTATTGTAAATGGTATTGCTTTATTATTTTCTTTTTTAGATACTTCATTGTTAGCATATAGGATTACTATATGACCCAACAATCTCACTTCTGGATTTATATCCAAAATAATTGAAATCAGTATCTGAAAGAGATGTCTGCATTCCCAGCTTCATCACGGTGCTATTCACAATAGCCAAGATATGGAAACAACCTAAAGGTCAATTTACAGATGAAGGAGTAAGTAAAATGTGGTATATACACACAATGAAATATTGTGTGTGTATGCATGTGTGTGTGTGTGTGTGTGTGATCTGCTATGTCCAACTCTTTGTGGCCTCATGGACTGTAGCCCTCCAGCCTCCTCTGTTCATGGAATTTTCTAGGAAAGAATGCTGCCGTGGATCTTTCTGACCTAGGCATCAAACTCACATCTTTTGCATCTCCTGCATTGGTAGGTGTGTTATTCATGACTATGCACTGTGGAAGGAACAAGGAAAATAACACAAGTTTCTGAAAACACTAAATTACATCAAATTTCCTATGTGGGGAAAGAAAAAACTACCTCTACTACTACGGAGGCTTCCCTGATAGCTCAGTTGGTAAAGAACTCACCTGCAATGCAGGAGACCCCAGTTCAATTCCTGTGTCAGGAGATCCACTGGAGAAGGGATAGGCTACCCACTCCAGTCTTGGACTTCCCTTGTGGCTCAGCTGGTAAAGAATCCACCTGCAATGAGAGAGGCCTGAGTTTGATACCTGGCTTGGGAAGGTCTCCTGGAGAAGACAAAGGCTACTAACTCCAGTATTCTTGCCCGGATACTTCCATGGGCTTGCAAAGAGTCGGACATGACTGGACTTTTCTTTTTTCCCCCTCTACCACCACCAAAAATAAAATAACAAAAACATAAAGAGTCATTGTAATAAATATTAAAGAGGTATTATTGCTTTATTCATTAACCAATTGTTCTTAATGGGTATAGCAATAAATAATTAATAAATAATCAAATTATATGCATATTTAGGCTCCAAATGCATATCCATATGCACACACATGCACACACAGAGTGAAATGTGAATAATATGAAGCTTGTTAGTCATTAAACTAAAGCAAAGATTCCAAATTATAAGCCTCAAGTTAATTAAAAATGTTTATTTTTCAAAGAAAAGTTAGTTTATGTGATAATGTGTGATTCTTATGTCTTGTAGCAACATGATCTAATAATGTACAACACAGACTGGTGGTGACTTAGCCATTCCATTTGGAAAGCAGCTGGTATTATAATAAAGTACCGTAAACATCTTTTCACTCCTTATCACAGATGCTACCTTATAGAGTTTATCTTAGAATGAAATCAGTCAAAAGAGAGGAAAATACCATATGCACACTCAGACTTTCAATGTAACATCTTTTAAAATAAACCTGAAGAGTTGGAAGCAACCTCCATTACTAACAACAAGGTAAGTAATTAATTGAAAAATGTTCTCTTTTACCCACATGGATCCACACATGGTCCATGTGTGATATGTGTGTGTAATGATTGTTAGGGCCCTTTAAGCAGTTGGGGAAGGGCTTGTTAAATCATTGCTAGGTGAAAATCAGAATATAAATTATACATAGTTATCATTTCAACTATTCAAGAAACATTTATTCATATGCAAAGAGAACTAGTCAGGCACACAAATAATAGTGTACTATGAGTGTGGCTTTGAAATTCACTTGATGGGGGAAGATAGAATAATGGGAGGGATTGGGAAGAGAGGAAAGAAAATCAGTCTTTAGACAATGAGTAGAGTGGAAACTGTTGCCAGGGAGACCGGTTACTAGGATCCTGAAATAGCTTAAATGAGAGTTGATGAAATTCTAAACGAAGGCAAAGGCTGAGGGGGTAAATGAAAAGGAAATATTGAGGTTACTATTTTTTAAAAGAAAAAAGATATCAGAAAGAAAAAAGGATTCTTTTCCTTCAAAAAAATATTTCATGTGTCTTCCACTAAAATACGTTGAAAATATAGTATTGTTTGTCAGTTACTTATTAATACGTGCCAGGAAATTAACTTTTGCCCTTTTTTATGTCATTTTATGTGGTTGTTTCTATAAGTATCCTGATTTTGAAGAGGAGATGACAAAGATGGGGAAGATTTTCTAATATCACATTGCCTGTGAATGGGATCCCTAGAATTCCTACCACATACCAGACCCAAACTTAAATGCTGAACTCCATTCCTAGTGCCTGAACAATGGATAGAAGGCTATACAGACCTGGACAAATCCTGAAACTTACTCTTTCTCTCTCTGAATTTCTTTATTTCTTTGTGTAATTGAATTTCTAGAATCCTTCACCCCCTTCAAGCTACTTATTTTGGAGATTGGGTTCTGCAGCACTTCCCTCTCTGTGGAAGATGAACAGCTAACAGGCATTCAAAGATGAAGGCTTCTGAGTTGCTTCCCAGTTAAAGAGAAAAAACCCTGTGTACGAGACAGCAAAAGAGACACTGATGTATAGATCAGTCTTATGGACTCTGTGGGAGAGGGAGAGGGTGGGGAGATTTTGGAGAATGGCATTGAAACATGTATAATATCATGTATGAAATGAGTCGCCAGTCCAGGTTCAATGCACGATACTGGATGCTTGGGGCTGGTGCACTGGGACGACCCAGAGGGAGGGTATGGGGAGGGAGGAGGGAGGAGGGTTCAGGATGGGGAACACAAGTATACCTGTGGCAGATTCATTTCGATATTTGGCAAAACTAATATATTGTAAAGTTTAAAAAAAAAGAAACAGGTAAAAAAAAAGAGAATGGAGGCCAGGTTTTCACCTTTCAAATATTTGTTGGGGATGGGTGAGGAGAGATGAGAAATGGGAGGAGGTAGTGTGTGTGTGTGTGTCTCCTCAATCATGCTTTTCTCTTCGTGACCCTACGGACTGTAGCCCGCCAGGCTCCTCTGTCCATGGGGTTCTCCAGGCAAGAATACTGGAGAGGATTGCCATCTCTTTCTTCAGGGGCTCTGCCAACCAGGGGATTGAACTCCCGTCTTCTGTGTCCTCTGCATTGGCAGGCAGATTCTTTACCACTGAGCCCCCTGGGATGTGTGAGGAGAGTTTAGAAGTGGGAGGAGGTAGTAGTGGATCTAAAAGAATAGGTAGAATTGAGTCTCATTTTTGCGGGCAAGGAAGAAACATAGATTCCTGGGAATTCTGCAGTCTATATATGGGTAAAAGTTGGCGGGAGAGAGATTGACCTAGGGGAGTATGCTACAAGATCAATAAGAGAAGAACACCGGAAGCATGAGCTACATTGCAGTGATGAGCAGTTAGTGAAAGAAAGACAGAAAGAGACAATACAACCCACAAAAGAGGCATTGCAAAAATTATTAGATGAGAATTCTCTTTGAGTCAGAGTCATGGGGTCATAAAAAGGTTCTGTTTTCTTTCCCATTGATATACTATTCAGTTCAGTTTAGTCTCTCAGTCATGTCTGGCTCTGCGACCCCATGGACTGCAGCATGCCAGGCCTCCCTGTCCATTACCAACTCCCAGAGTTCAGTCAAACTCATGTCCATTGAGTCCGTGATGCCATACAACCATCTCATCCTCTGTCTTTCCCTTCTCCTCCTGCTATCAACCTTTCCCATAGCTTTGACTAGACCTTTGCTGGCAAAGTAATGTCTCTGCTGTTTAATATGATGTCTAGGTTGGTCATAACTTTTCTTCCAAGGAGCAAGCATCTTTTGATTTCATGGTTGCTGTCACAATCTGCAGTGATTTTGGAGTCCCTCCCCCCCCCCCACCCCCAAAAAAAGTCTATCACTGTTTCCCCATCTATTTGCCATGAAGTGATGGGACCAGATGCCATGATCTTAGTTTTCTAAATGTTGAGTTTTAAGCCAACTTTTTCACTCTCCTCTTTCACTTTCATCAAGAGGCTTTTTAGTTCCTCTTCCCTTTCTGCCATAAGGGTGGTGTCATCTGCATATCTGAGGTTATTGATAGTTCTCCTGGCAATCTTGATTCCAGCTTGTGCTTCATCCAGCCCAGTGTTTCTCATGATGTACTTTGTATGTAAGTTAAATAAGCAGGGTGACAATATACAGCCTTGACGTACTCCTTTCCCGATTCACTTCCCAATATTATTCAGAGTTATAAATAAATAAAAGTATATACTATTTGTATAAAGATGAACTGAAACCCAGTGAGCTGATTTGCTCTATTGTGTGGGCTAATAACAAACTCAATAGCACTATCTTGGTCTCCACCGATATGACAGCACTCTTATGACAGAAAATGAAGAGGAACTAAAGAGCTCCTTGATGAAAGTTAAAGAGGAGAGTGAAAAAGCTGGCTTAAAACTCAACATTAAAAAAACTAAGATCATGGCTTCCTTGTGCATCATTTCATGACAAATAGATGAGGAAACAATGGAAACAGTGACAGACTTTATTTTCTTGGATTCCAAAATCACAGCAGATGGTGACTGAAGCCATGAAATTAAAAGATGCTTGCACCTTGAAAGAAAAGCTATAACCAACCTAGACAGCTCACTAAAAATAGGGAACATTACTTTGCCAAAAAAGGTCCGTCTAGTCAAAGCTATCAGAGAAGGCAATGGCACCCCATTCCAGTACTCTTGCCTTGAAAATCCCATGGATGGAGGAGCCTGGTAGGCTGCAGTCCATGAGGTCGCTTAGAGTCGGACATGACTGAGTGACTTCACTTTCACTTTTTACTTTCATGCATTGAAGAAGGAAATGGCAACCCACTCCAGTGTTCTTGCCTGGAGAATCCCAGGGATGGGGGAGCCTGGTGGGAGGCCATCTATGGGGTCGCACAGAGTTGGACATGACTGAAGCGACTTAGCAGCAGCAGCAGCACTCAAAGCTATGGTTTTTCTAGTAGTAATGTATGGTTGTGAGAGTTGGACTATAAAGAAAGCTGAGTGCTGCAGAATCGATGCTTTTGTACTGTGGTGTTGGAGAAGACTCTTGAGAGTTCCTTGGACTCCAAGGAGATCCTACCAGTCAATCCTAAAGGAAACCAGTCCTGAATATTCATTGAAAGCATTGGTGTGGAAGCTGGAACTCCAATACTTTGGCCACCTGATGCAAAGAACTGACTCATTTGAAAAGACCCTGATGCTGGGGAAGATTGAAGTCAGGATGAGAAGAGGATGAGAGAGGATGAGATGTTTGGATGGCATCACCGACTCAATGGACATCAGTTTGAGCAAGCTCTGGGAGTTGGTGTTGGACAGGGAGGCCTGGTGTGCTGCAGTCCATGGGGTTACAAAGAGTCAGACACAATTGAGTGACTGACTGAACTGCACTGATCTTGGTCTCTACATGCACCCAGGACCTCACCTCTTTCCTAGAACTGATCATCTTGTCACTGATTCCCCTGCAGGTGTTTGTTCTCGAATCTTTTGAGTATATGTGACATTAACATGGCCCTTTCCTCTGACAGTCATGTGACACTAACCAGGGTCCTCTCCTATGGTTAGGTCCTTTCCTATGGTATGGTTAGGTTCCTTTAAGTTTGTCATACTGTTCAAAGTGTACATCACTGCCTGAACTCTATATGCAAGCTGACAATGCAGCCTGTGTTTGCATGTGTGTGTTAGTCACTTAGTTGTGTCTGACTCTGCAACCCCATGAACTGTAGCCAGTCAGGCTCCTCTGTCCATGGATTCCTTCAGGCAAGAATACTGGAGTGGGTTGCCATTCCTTTCTCCAGGGGATTTTCTCAAACCAGGGATTGAATCCAGGTTTTCTGCACTGAAGAAGTCACCACCTGAGTCACCAGGGAACCACAGTGTGGCCTAGAAAAGGGCAGTTATATGTGAAGCAGTATAATAAATTACAAAAGGCTGACAATTTATAAATAATGTTTTATGTTAGAAATAATGATAAAATTAACAGGCAAAATTTTTAAATGAGGGACTATTGACCCCATGGTGCTCAAAATTCTCCAAGCCAGGCTTCAGCAATACATGAACCATGAAATTCCAGATGTTCAAGCTGGTTTTAGAAAAGGCAGAGGAACCAGAGATCAAATTGCCAACATCTGCTGGATCATGGAAAAAGCAAAATAGTTTCAGAAAAAACATCTATTTCTGCTTTATTGACTATGCCAAAGCCTTTGACTGTGTGGATCACAATCAACTGTGGAAAATTCTGAAAGAGATGGGAATACCAGACCACCTGACCTGCCTCTTGAGAAATTTGTATGCAGGTCAGGAAGCAACAGTTAGAACTGGACATGTAACAACAGACTGGTTCCAAATAGGAAAAGGTGTACGTCAAGGCTGTATATTGTCACCTTGCTTACTGAACTTCTATGCGGAGTACATCATGAGAAACGCCGGACTGGAAGAAGCATAAGCTGGAATCAAGATTGCCGGGAGAAATATCAATAACCTCAGATATGCAGATGACACCACTCTTATGGCAGAAAATGAAGAGAAACTAAAAAGCCTCTTGATGAAAGTGAAAGAGGAGAGTGAAAAAGTTGGCTTAAAACTCAACATTCAGAAAACTAAGATCATGGCATCTGGTCCCATCACTTCATGGGAGATAGATGGGGAAAGAGTGGAAACAGTGTCAGACTTTATTTTTCTGGGCTCCAAAATCACTGCAGATGGTGATTGCAGCCATGAAATTAAAAGACACTTACTCCTTGGGAGAAAAATTATGACCAACCTAGACGGCATATTCAAAAGCAGAGACATTACTTTGCCAATAAAGGTCTGTCTAGTCAAGGCTATGGTTTTTCCAGTGGTCATGTATGGATGTGAGAGTTGGACTGTGAAGAAGGCTGAGCACCGAAGAATTGATGCTTTGAACTGTGGTGTTGGAGAAGACTCTTGAGAGTCCCTTGGACTGCAAGGAGATCCAACCAGTCAATTCTAAAGGATATCAGTCCTGGGTGTCCTTTGGAAGGAATGATGCTAAAGCTGAAACTCCAGTACTTTGGCCACCTCATGCGAAGAGTTGACTCATTGGAAAAGACTCTGATACTGGGAGGGATTGGGGGTGGGAGGAGAAGGGGATGACAGAGGATGAGATGGCTGGATGGCATCAGCGACTTGCTGGACGTGAGTTTGAGTGAACTGCGGGAGATGGTGATGGACAGGGAGGCCTGGCGTGCTGCAATTCATGGGGTTGCCAAGAGTCAGACACGACTGAGCGACTGAACTGAACTGAACTGATTGACCCCATAAATGTTCAACATGTGGTTACCATTTCAACCCTATCAGTAAGCAAAGAGAAATAAAGGGAAGAAACACACTTTTTAAAAGTAATGCAGACAGATAAAGATAATTCAGAGAGATTTTATACATTATCAGGTTGTCAGCCTCATTAGTTGTAAAATACACTTATTAAGAAATATGTGACAAATGTAATATAATATTGTTTATATATCAATTCCATTTCTGGGAATACATAGATTAATCATTCTAAAATAAGAACGTATATTTGTGGCAATTAATGGTAGAAAAAAATTGAGAAAAAATCCTTAATAGTTATGCATAAGAAATATTTTAAATAAATGATGCCTAGTTAACAGTGCATGAGATATTAATATGGAGATACACTTTCAGTATAAAAAGTGGTATGAGATACATAAATATATTATCCCACTATTTTCTCAGTACACACATGTGAAGTACTGTGAGAAATATATAAACTAAATTATGATTATAAAGGGGCTTTCCTGATAGCTCAGTTGTTAAAGAATCTGCTTTCAATGCAGGAGACCCTGGTTCAGTTCCTGAGTTGGGAAGATCCCCTGGAGAAGGGAAAGGCTAACCACTCCAGTATTCTGGCCTGGAGAATTCCATAGACTGTATAGTCCATGGACTCAAAAAGAGTCATACATGACTGAGCAACTTCCATTCATTCATTCTTGGTTATAAAAAGTGATATGGATTTACTGGAATATTATCTATGTACATCCTTCTGTGTTTTCTTAATTATATCTACTTTAAATTAATACCTTTAAATTCATAAGTGTAATTCAATATTTTTCATTGAATAAAGAAAATTAAACACTTAAAATGAGAAAACATAGGAACAATTCACAATTCACAACCAAAATATAAACAATAAATATAAGATAAATGTTTGACCTTCCAGAGAATTAAACAAATTCAGCATGTCAAAGTTTAACCATTTCCACATATACAACAGTCAAGATTTTTTTTTTAATGTACTGAAAAGTTGATAAGACAACATATATTTTGCATCTCTGAGAATCAATTAGGCAAACCCTAGAAATTACATTAAAAATCCCATACCTTTTTTTCCTGAGAAATTTCACATTCTGGAATCAGTATGAAGAAAACAATGAGTTTAGACAACAATTCTTAACAAAAATGTTTATCAGTATGTTTCTTACGACTTTAAAAAATTAACAATGAGTCAATAAACAGTATATTGTAAAATAATGTTAAGTGATGCTTTCATAAAAGGTTTTGAGTCACTAAAGTCTAGCAATCTAGACACCATCAGAATGTGGTGTATTAAAAAAGACATAAAAGTGGACAACACCTGTTAGAATTGCACGGAGAAGGCAAGATAGAAAGAGTCAACTTCATTACTGCTACTTTAAGGTTTACAGGTGGGGTCAGGATTCTTTTCTAACATGAACAACTTACTCAAGAACCTCTTGCTCTATGATTCAGAAAGATTGGTTAACCTGTGTCCCTTCCATTCACATAAACCCTAAACTAGACACTAGTATTACATACAAAATAAGACATTTCAGAGAAATCAGAGGAAATAAATGGCATTTGGAAACCTCAGTTCAGAAAGAGGAGAACTGTAGGCTAATTTAAGTGATCTGAGCACTTTTAATGTAAACTTGGTTAAGCTATGACTTTTGGCAGTCTGGGTGTACTGAATGCATTATCAATATATGATATATTTAATTCATGATGAGTTTATTAAGACACAAGTCTAATCTAAGTGAAGGATAATTTTAACTAAAATGAATCCCAGAATAACTGAGTCTTTTCTAATTCCCTTCCCATTTATGTCACCACAGAACATTGAGTAGAGTTCCCTGTGCTATACAGTAGGTTTTCATCAGTTATCTATATTATACACATTAGTGTATATATGTCAGTCACAATCTCCCAATTCTTCCCACCCTCCCCTCTCTTTTATATGCATAGATTTGTACTTTACATCTATCTCTAATTCTGCTTTGCAAATATGTTCATCATTGTAAATTCCACAAATAAGCAATAATATATGATATTTGTTTTTCTCTTTCAGATTTACTTCACTCTGTATGATAGTCTCTAGGTTAATCCACATCTCTGCAAATGGCACAACTTCTTTTATGGCTGAGTAGTGTTTCACTGTATATATGTACCACATCTTTGTCCATTCTTCTGTTGGTGGACATTGAGGTTGATTCTTTCCAGTTGGTTTATTTCTCTCCCTTGTTACTTGTCTTGTCATAACAAAGATTTGAAACGACAAACTAATTACATCTCAGGCTGGATTTCTCAGCTCTTGTTTGTCATGGCAAGGGTTTGAAACAACAGACTGGTTACAGCTCAGTTAATAGCTCAAGCAGACAGATCTTTTATTAAACAGACATAAGATAGTACACTCCTGAGATTTGGGAATAAGCTAGCTCCAAAGGAGAGGCAATGATCCTTCTTGGCTTCTCTTTGTATACTCCCTATCTCCTCCTCCTGGTTTTACCTTGTGCAAAATAAGGCTTTGTACCCACCACCAGTCAGAAAATGGAATGTGAATGGCTGTATGTTCAAGGCCTATTGACTGTTGCAGATTATATAACAAGATTTGTTGCATGTTTTTCCCATAATTTAGTCTGTTATAATTAGATGTATGTATAGAATTTATGAACTCTAAAAGAGAGTTCCAGAAAAACAACTATTTCTGCTTTATTGACTATGCCAAAGCCTTTGACTGTGTGGATCACAATCAACTGTGGAAAATTCTGAAAGAGATGGGAATACCAGACCACCTGACTTGCCTCTTGAGAAATTTGTATGCAGGTCAGGAAACAACAGTTAGAATTGGACATGGAACAACAGACTGGTTCCAAATAGGAAAAGGAGTCCGTCAAGGCTATATATTGTCACCCTGCTTATTGAACTTCTATGCAGAGTACATCATGAGAAACGCTGGGCTGGAAGAAGCACAAGCTGGAATCAAGATTGCTGGGAGAAATATCAATAACCTCAGATATGCAGATGACACCACTCTTACAGCAGAAAGGGAAGAGGAACTAAAAAGCCTCTTGATGACAGTGAAAGAGGAGAGTGAAACAGTTGGCTTAAAGTTAAACATTCAGAAAACTAAGATCATGGCATCTGGTCCCATCACTTCATGGGAGATAGATGGGGAAAGAGTGGAAACAGTGTCAGACTTTATTTTTCTGGGCTCCAAAATCACTGCAGATGGTGACTGCAGCCATGAAATTAAAAGACGCTTACTCCTTGGGAGAAAAGTTATGACCAACCTAGATAGCATATTCAAAAGCAGAGATATTATTTTGCCAACAAAGGTCCGTCTAGTCAAGGCTATGGTTTTTCCAGTGGTCATGTATGGATGTGAGAGTTGGACTGTGAAGAAGGCTGAGCGCTGAAGAATTGATGCTTTTGAACTGTGGTGTTGGAGAAGACTCTTGAGAGTCCCTTGGACTGCAAGGAGATCCAACCAGTCAATTCTAAAGGATATCAGTCCTGGGTGTCCTTTGGAAGGAATGATGCTAAAGCTGAAACTCCAGTACTTTGGCCACCTTATGCAAAAAGTTGACTCATTGGAAAAGACTCTGATGCTGGGAGGGATTGGGGGCAGGAGGACAAGGGGATGACAGAGGATAAGATGGCTGGATGGCATCACCGTCTTGATGGACGTGAGTTTGAGTGAACTCTGGGAGTTGGTGATGGACAGGGAAGCCTGGCTTGCTACAATTCAGGGGGTTGAAAAGAATCGGACACTACTGAGTGACTGAACTGAACTGAACTGAACTGAATTGGTTCATAGGTTACATGGGACACAGCTTAAGGTTGAGAAGTTCCTGTGGTTAATTTGTATCCACTCTGTGCCTAGGGCACATGTGCTGGAATTGGAAAAGTCTCTGGCTCTTTTTGTAGCATATTTGTGAGCTCTCTTGGGAATGTTTGGGGTGGAATTTAGAGATCAGCTTGTATCCTTTTCAGCTAGGCCACCCCTTGTTGCTCCTGCCTATCTCCCTACTAACATTTCCCTGTCCTGGCTATTACTGTAAATAGTGCTGCAATTAACACTGGGGGTACAGGTATATTTTTGAATCATGTTTTTTTCTGGGTATATTCCCAGGGTAGGTCGTTAGGTTATATGATAGTTCTATTTTTAATTTTTTAAGGAACTTTCATACTGTTTTCTCCAGTGGCTGTATCAATTTACATTCCCACTAAGAGTATAGGAAGTTTCCCTTTTCACTATACCTCCCCAGCATTTATTGTTTGTAGATTTTTAAAAATTTTTATTGAATATAATTTATTCACAATGTTGTATTAATTTCAACTGTACAATGAAGTGAATTAGTTATGTACATATCCCTTCCCTCATGAACCTGCCTCCCAATACCCCTCCCATCACATCCCACCCATCTAGTCACCAAAGAGCATCAGTTTGAGCTTCCTGCACTTTATACCAGGTTCCCAATAGCCATCTATTTTACATGTGATAGTGTATTTATGTCACCCTAATCTCTCAATTCATACTGTTCCCTTTTACCCCTCTGTGTTCACGTGTCTGCTCTCTGAGTCTTGACTCTATTCCTGCCTTGGACATAGTCTCATATGTACCATTTTCCTAGCTTCCATATGTTTTTTTTTTTCAGCATACAGCACTTATCTTTCTTTTTCTGACTTAGTTTACTCTGAATGACAGACTCTAGATACATCCATATCTCTAGAGAAAAGCCCTATAATTCCTTTTGTGGCTGAGTTAATATTCCATTGCATATGTATACCATAGATTCCTTATACTTTCCACCTCTCTTTGGACTTTTAAGTTGTTTCCATGTCCTGTCTATTGTAAATAGTGCCCACAATGAATATTGGGGTACATGTGTCTTTTGAATTATTATATTCTCAGGATACATGCTCAGGAGAACCAGGCATGGAACTGCACATGGAACAACAGACTGATTCCAAGTTTGGGAAAGGAGTATGTCAAGGCTGTATATTGTCACCCTGCTTATTTAACTTATAGGTAGAGTACATCATGCAAATGCCGGGGTGGATGAAGCACAAGCTGGAATCAAGTTTGCTGGGAGAAATATCAATAACCTCAGAAATGCAGATGACACCACCCTTATGGCAGAAAGTGGAAGAGGAACTCTTGATAACGTGAAAGAGGAGAGTGAAAAAGTTGGCTTAATCAACATTCAAAAAACTAAAATATTATTTGTAGACTTTTGGATTGCAGCCATTCTGACTGGTGTGAAATGGTACCTCATAGTGGTTTTGATTTGCATTTCTCTGATGAGTGGTGTTGAGCACCTTTTCATGTGTTTGTTAGCCATCTGTATGTCTTCTTTGGAGAAATGTCTATTTAGTTCTTTGGCCCATTTTTTGATTGGGTCATTTATCTTTCTGGAATTGAGCTGTAGGAGTTGCTTGTATATTTTTGAGATTAGTTGTTTGTCAGTTGCTTCATTTGCTATTATTTTCTCCCATTCTGAAGGCTGTCTTTTCACCTTGCTAATAGTTTCCTTTGATGTGCAGAAGCTTTTAAGGTTAATTAGGTCCCATTTGTTATTTTTTGCTTTATTTCCAATATTCTGGGAGGTGGGTTCATAGAGGATCCTGTTGTGATGTATGTCGGAGAGTGTTTTGCCTATGTTCTCCTCTAGGAGTTTTATAGTTTCTGGTCTTACATTGAGATCTTTAATCCATTTTGAGTTTATTTCACACTGAGGAAACCAGAAGGGAAAGAGACACATGTACCCCAATGTTCATCGCAGCACTGTTTTATAATAGCCAGGACATGGAAGCAACCTAGATGTCCATCAGCAGATGAATGGATAAGAAAGCTGTGGTACGATATACACAATGGAGTATTACTCAGCCATTAAAAAGAATACATTTGAATCAGTCCTAATGAGGGTGGATGAAACTGGAGCCTATTATACAGAGTGAAGTAAGCCAGAGGGAAAAACATAAATACAGTATACTAACGCATATATATGGAATTTAGAAGATGGTAACAATAACCCAGTGTACGAGACAGCAAAAGAGACACTGATGTATAGAACAGTCTTATGGACTCTGTGGGAGAGGGAGAAGGTGGGAAGATTTGGGAGAATGACATTGAAACATGTAAAAATATCATGTAAGAAACGAGTTGCCAGTCCAGGTTCGATGCACGATACTGGATGCTTGGGGCTAGTGCACTGGAACGACCCAGAGGGATGGTATGGGGAGGGAGGAGGGAGGAGGGTTCAGGATGGGGAACACATGTATCCTGTGGCGGATTGCATTTTTGATATTTGGGCAAAACTAATACAATTATGTAAAGTTAAAAAATAAAATAAAATTTAAAAAAAAACTAAAAAAAAAAAACACAAAAAACCTAAAATCATGGTATCTGGTCCCTTCACTTCATGGCATATAGATGGAAACAATGGAAACAATGACAAACTTTATTTTCTTGGGCTCCAAAATCACTGCAGATGGTGACTGCAGCTGTCATATTAAAGGAGAAGAAATCTATGATAAACCTAGACAGCATATTAAAAGCAGAGACATTACTTAGGTGGCAAAGGTCCATCTAGTCAAAGTTATGGATTTTCAGTAGACGTGTATGGATGTGAGAGTTGTCCCATAAAGAAAGCTGAGTGCCAAAAAATGGATGCCTTTGAACTGTGTATTGAGAAGACTCTTGAGAGTCCCTTGGACAGCAAGGAGATCAACCAGTTTAATCCTAAAGGAAATCAGTCCTGAATATTCATTGGAAGGACTGATGCTGAGCTTCAATACTTTGGCCACCTGATGATGCGAAGGAACTGACCCATTGGAAAGACCCTGATGTTATGGAAAGATTAAAGGCAGGAGGCAAAGGGGATGGCAGACGATATAAGATTGGTTAAGATGGCATCACTGACTCAATGGACATGAGTTTGAGCAAGCTCTGGGGGTTGGTGATGGACAGAGATGCCTTGTGTGCTGCAGTCCATGAGGTCACAGAGTTGGACATGACTGAACGACTGAAGTGAACTGAACTGATGCCCAAGAGTGGGATTGCTGGGTCATATAGTAGTTTTTAAGGCAACCTCCATACTCTTCTCCACAGTGGCTGTATCAATTCACATTCCCATCAACAGTGCAAGAGGGTTCCTTGTTCCTCGTTCAGCGCTCTCCAGCATTAATGTTTTTGCAGTTTCTTTGATGATAGCATTTCTGGACTGGTGTGTGGAGTTACATGATTATTGTTTGATTTGCATTTCCTCAAACAACTAGTGATGTTCAGCATTATTCCGTGTGTCTCTTGGCAATCTGTATGTCTTCTTTAGAGAGATGTCTGTTTAGTTCTTCCACCTTTTTGTTGAGTGCATGTTCGTTGTTTGTTTAAACATTGAACTCTATGAGGCTGTTGTATATTTTTGGAGATTAATGGTTTGTTTGATTGCTTCACTGTCAATATTTTCTCCCATCCTGAGCAATTGTCTTGTTTATGGCTTCTTTGTGTGGGAAAACTTTTAAGTTGAATTAGGTTCCATTTTTTAATTTTTATTTTTCATTACTCTAGGAGATGGTTAAAAAAAAACAAAAAAAAGATCTTGTTGTGGTTAATGTCAAAGGGTGTTTTCTTTAGGTTTTCCTCTAAGAGTTTGATAATGTTCAGCCTAATGTTAGGTCTCGCATGCTGCAGTACATGGGGTCACAGAGTCGGACATGACTGAACTGAATGTTAGGTCTTTAATCCATTTCGAGTTTATTTTTGTGTATGATATTAGGTAGTGTTCTAATTTCATTCTTTTACATGTAGCTGTACAGATTTTTCAGCACTCATTATTGAAGAGGCTGTCTTTTCTCTGTTATACATTCTTGGTTCCTTTGTCATAGATTAGGTTACCATAGGTGTATGAATTTACATCTGGGCTTTCTTATATTTTGCCATTGCTGTGTATTTCTGTTCTGTGCCAGTACTATACTACCTTGATTACTGTAGATTTGTAGTATAGTTTGAAGTTTGGGAAACTGATTCCTCCAGATGCTTTTCTTTCTATGATTACTTTAGCAGTTCAGATCTTTTGTGTTTCTATACAAATTGCAAACATTTTGTTCTAATTCTGTGAAGAATGGTTTATTTGATAAGATTGCATTGACTCTGTAGATTGCTTTAGGTAGTATACTCATTTTCACAATATTGATGCTTCCAGTCCAAAAACATGGTTTATTCTCCATCTGTTTGTATCAAAGCTTTGATTTTGTTCATCAGTATTTTATAGTTTTCTGAGTTCAGATCTTTTGTCTCCAGTCAGTTCAGTTCAGTTCAGTCACTCAGTCATGTCCAACTCTTTGCAACCCCATGAACTGTAGCACGCCAGGCTCCCCTGTCCATCAACACCATCCAGAGTTCACTCAGACTCACGTCCATCGAGTCGGTGATGCCATCGAGCAATCATATCCTCTGTTGTCCCCTTCTCCTCCTGCCCTCAATCCCTCCCAGCATCAGGTCTTTTCCCAATGAGTCAACTCTTCGCATGAGTTGGCCAAAGTACTGAAGTTTCAGCTTTAGCATCATACCTTCCAAAGAAATCCCAGGGCTGATCTTCAGAATGGACTGGTTGGATCTCCTTGGCAGTCCAAGGGACTCTCAAGAATCTTCTTCAACACCACAGTTTAAAAGTATCAATTCTTTGGTGCTCAGCTTTCTTCACAGTCCAACTCTCACATCCATACATGACCACTGGAAAAACCATAGCCTTGACTAGATGACCTTTGTTGGCAAATAATATCTCTGCTTTTCAATATGCTATCTAGGTTTGTCATAACTTTCCTTCCAAGGAGTAAGCGTCTTTTAATGTCATGGCTGAGTCACCATCTGCAGTGATTTTGGAGCCCAGAAAAATAAAGTCTGACACTGTTCCACTCTTCCCCATCTATTTCCCATGAAGTGATGGGACCGGATGCCATAATCTTCGTTTCTGAATGTTGAGCTTTAAGCCAACTTTTTCACTCTCCTCTTTCACTTTCATCAAGAGGCTTTTTAGTTCCTCTTCACTTTCTGCCATAAGGGTGGTCATCTGCATATCGAGGTTATTAGTATTTTCTCCTGGCAATCTTGATTCCAGCTTGTGCTTCTTCCAGCCCAGCGTTTCTCATGATGTACTCTGCATATAAGTTAAATAAGCAGGGTGACAATATACAGCCTTGACGTACTCCTTTTCCTATTTGGAACCAGTCTGTTGTTCCATGTCCAATTTTAACTGTTGCTTCCTGACCTGTATACAAATTTCTCAAGAGGCAGATCAGGTGGTCTGGTATTCCCATCTCTTTCAGAATTTTCCATAGTTTTTGTTTCCACACAGTCAAAGGCTTTGACATAGTCAATAAAGCAGAAATAGATGTTTTTCTGGAACTCTTTTGCTTTTTCCATGATCCAGCGAATGTTGGCAATTTGATCTCTGGTTCCTCTGCCTTTTCTAAAACTAGCTTGAACATCAGGAAGTTCACGGTTCATGTATTGCTGAAGCCTGGCTTTGAGAAGTTTGAGCATACTTTATTAGCAGTGTGAGATGAGTGCAATTGTGCAGTAGTTTGAGCATTTTTTGGCATTTGCCTTTCTTTGGGATTGGTACTGAAAACTGACCTTTTCCAGTCCTGTGGCCCACTGCTGAGTTTTCCAAAATGTGCTGGCATATGAGTACAGCAACTTTAACTAGCAGTCATATGTTCAGGATTTGAAATAGCTCAACTGGAATCCATCAACTCCACTAAACTTTCGTTCAGTAGTGATACTTTCTCTAAGGCCCACTTTGACTCTCACATTCCAGGATGTCTGGCTCTAGGTCAGTGATCACATCATCGTGATTATCTGGTTGTGAAGATCTTTTTTTGTACAGTTCTTCTGTGTATTCTTGCCACCTCTTTCTAATATCTTCTGCTTCTGTTAGGTCCATACCATTTCTTGTCTTTATCAAGCCCATCTTTCATGAAATGTTCCCTGGTATCTCTAATTTTCTTGAAGAGATCTCTAGTCTTTCCCATTCTGTTGTTTTCCTCTATTTCTTTGCATTGATCATCTCATATTAAAAAACTTGGATGAGTTTTATCAAAACTATCTCACTACCATCAAGGCAGTACTTTCTAATTACTCACTTGATAAATAGTATTGTGTGATTTTCATTTCTGTTTTTATTTCACAGTCATGCTGCTACTAAGTCACTTCAGTCATGTCCAACTCTATGCGATCCCATAGATGGCAGTTCACCAGGCTCCCTTGTCCCCGGGATTCTCCAGGCAAGAACACTGGAGTGGGTTGCCATTTCCTTCTCCATTCACAGTCATAAGTATCCTCAAAACATTGAATATATCTTATTATTCAGTTTACTTAATTTGGTTGAAAAGAATTTTCCAAGTAAAAAGTTGAGTTTGGCCTTTTGAACATACAAAAACAATTGTGTAATAAGGAAAAATATGTTTAGCATAAGATAATAGGTGAAATGTGATAAGGTACAAAGGCCTAATCTAAACACTAATGTAGGCAGGACCAGGTTCAAGTTTGTGTGACATGTTATCACACAGGGGTTTTCTGCTCAGAAGGGCTCTTCTGGTCTCCGTATTTAAATTCTCACTGATTTTGAACATTTTCATTTTTCAGTGGGTCCCTGCAATTATGTAGCAGGTTCTGAATACAAGGGAAGACAGTTTACTGGCTTACTACAGATTGGTAAACAAAATCTAATTGCATACATACATACAACATGTACCATAATGAATATTAAATTCAGATCACAATTCATATTTCAGAGATCTGAATGTTTACTTGAACTTAGAAGACAAGATGTTTTGTCATTGTTTTAGCTTTCAGTAATGATTTGTGATTGTGGAAATAACACTAGCTCTTCAGGTTTTGCCCAGTTGGAAAAAATGATTTTGTCAGAAGCAATCATTTGTGAAACACCAAACCTTAGAAAACAAAGTGGAGAATGTTGCCGATTATGTAACAGGAAGGGTGTATTTTAGTTTCAGTTTTATCAAGGCTTCCTGGGTAAGCGTTAGTTTACAGGAGGTTTGCCTTTAGTTGTGGGGCTCAGTGAGTGTCATTCACATTCAGATTAATTTACAGTTGTGTCCTACCAATGTGCCCTGGGATAAAAGTAACAAAAGGAGAGGATAGAGAATATACTAGAATGCCTATAAGCCAAAGAAAATAGCAAACTAATCTGATATCAAAACAGACACATATGGACAGACAATTCAGAGACCATCTAATAAATATGAAAAACCTCAGTTGTGACTATAGTCATACAAATCAAACCACATGAAATAGTGTTTTATTCCCATCAAATACAAAAAGATTTAAGGGGTCTGAGAATACAACATCTCAGGTGAATTCTCACACTGGTTGGTGGGAATGAAAACTGGTACAACAGCTTTAGGGAGCAGTTTCACACAGTAAATGTCTAGTAAATGTGAAAAGCAGCTCACCTGTAATGGAGAAATTCTATCCCCAATGATATGCCCTAAAGAAATGCACACATGTGTGAGCAAGTATGTACCGATCTTCACTGCAGCATTGTTTGTAATAGAAAAAAGCTTCGGGCTTTTTAATATGAAAGTGGACAAATTGTATTATATTCATGTGGTAGGATATTATATAACAGTTAAAAATAAATTAGAGCAACATCACTTAGCAAGAATAATTTTTTAAAAGCAATATTAAATGCAAAAAGCAAATTGCAAAACTGTGTGAATAGTATGATAAAATTATGAAATTTTAAGAAACAAAAAAAGTACAATGTTATTTCTGACACATATAATACAAAGAACATACGAGTAGGAATGATACCCATTTGAGGACAATGATACATTTGGTGAGAGAGGGAAGATCACTGAAGGGTATAAAAGGTTCAACTTTTACCTGCAGCATTTTATTCAACAAGATATGGCAAAATGTTGACTTGTTAAGTCAGGAGAGCAAGATTAAATAAGCATTTGTTGTCTTATTATTTCAGTGTGTTTGACATCTTTTGTTTAAATAAGGTGAAAAAAAAAAGGATCATGAAGGCAGTTTGAGAAATGAACAACTTTTGCATACACAGTGTTGAAGAGCACCTCTGAACTAATTGGCAATTTGAATGGAGCAAAATGAAGCAGCTGCTTGGAAGCAGAATCTGTTATACAGGGTGAATTATCTGGAGCTTTTACTTGAGTTTTGCCTCATTAGCAATCATTCCTGTCATTAATTATAAAGACTAAATCTCCACACAAAATTGCATACAATTAAAACAAGAGCACAGATGCCAGTGAAAATCGCTCAGTCGTGTTGGACTCTCTGCGGCTCCACGGACTATACAGGCCAGAATACTGGAGTGGGTAGCTGTTCACTTCTCTAGGGGATCTTCCAAACCAGGGATCAAACCCAGATCTCCCACATTGCAGGCGGATTCTTTACCAGCTGAGTCACAAAGGAAGCCCGTAGATGCCAGAAATAAAGGCCATTCCTTGGAAAAAAGAACCTTTGTGTATTTGTGTGTGTGTGTCCGGGGAGGTAGGTACTCAGAAGAAGGAGGGGTGGTTACATTCAATGGAGCACAGAGTTCACAGGCATCACATAAACTTGCTGTACACTTTTCTTTCAATGCTCATTTCCTCTAAAATTCAACTGCCCAGATTTGCCTTGAAAGGAGAAAAAGTCACCTGTCATTCCTTATGACAATTTCACTCCATCTATGCCCTGAGCTGTATCAGTGAATGGGGGTATGCAAAGGCAAGAAGAGTGGGTGACTAACAATCCTTAGCTGTGCTCACACTCTCCCTGAAATGGCCAGGCACATGCCTTCCCAGGTGAACAGTTTGCTGTGTCATGGGACTGAGAAATGAATCTGTTTGGTGACACGCACTGCATGATTAGGGGCTGCAGTGTCTGTGTGCACTTGATTATATGCACTTTCACATGAAGGGAGGCAGAAAGAAAACTTAGATTTATTTCCACTGTCAGCAGCTTTAGAGATGAGATCTATCCCATTACATCTGCTTCTGTTCTAATTTAAGACAGTCTTGGAGATAATTTATCTGATGGGAGAGGACTGTTTTTAAGTATAGAAATGTGATTTCAGAATATTTAAAACAGAAAGAGCTCCAAGTTGCTACAGTATCACATACATACACATATGAACCCACATTGATACTTTTACATTCTGAAGTATATTTCCTTCCATGTTTAAATTGTTTCTTCCCTTACTAGATATCATATGTAAGATACTGCTCATGGTAGAAGCTATGAGGCTACATTTTACTGTAACAGATTATGGCTTGCTATTTAAATCATGCAGTAATAATGTTAATGGTAAAAATAGGGCCATTTGAGGGTGGAGTAAGGATCTTCTGGTATTCAACGATCATTTCATTGAACAATTATTTTCACAGTAAGTGCTTCTTGAGGCCATTAGGTATTATTGCTTATGGTAGACAACGGTAATCTAAAACAACAGATTGCTTTCTTTTGAAAGAAATAGATACCCAGTGATAAAGAAATATGTGAGAGATGTAATTATGGTCCTAACCTTAATTTAGGCTTAGAATTTTAATTGTCCAAAGTAATATGATCCAACCTGGCAAACAGTAGGCCATTCCTTAGAAAGGAAACATGGCTTGACAAATGTAATGCAAATATCAGCTGAAGTACCCTCTGCTTTGAGAGCTAAATGAAACTGACTTGAACACCATCCTAGGGAGGGGAAGACTTATATTCCTTCACATTCTTTTTTGGGATTCTGATGAAAGTGTTAGTTATTAATGGGCCCCAGCTCACCATGTCCTTAGATTTCCACAGCAGATTTCTAAGAGAACAATGTCCAGTCGCTTCTTTACCATCCTCATTCGCTCACTCCTTCCCAATAAAGAAGAAGGATATTTTTGTGTGTTTATGTAGTGCCACTGACTTAAAGTTTCTGTATTCCAGGACTTCCTCACAGTGCAGTGGTTAAGACTCCATGCTTCCAGGATAGGAGCATAGGTTCAATCCCTGGTTGGGGCACAAAGACTCTACATGCCGTGCTGTGCAGCCCGAAAAACAAAAAAAAAATTTAGAAAAACGTTCTGTGTCCCCTTTTATTTTCCTTAAACCAGATTCTTTGTATTTTGTTCTATATAGCAATTTATCAATTGCTTTATTATGCTCTTTTTTTTCTGTATCCAGCTTTTGGATCTCTCTTTCAATATCTAGTTGGACCATCAAAATATTTCCTTCAGGAAGTCTGTGCCTTTATAAATAGAATTCTGGCGCCAATTGTTAACTATTAACTCTGCTAAAAAGGAGAGTTATTTTTTGGTTATTAAGTCTTTGAAATGTAATTCACTGTGAGGCTATTAGGTGTGAGGCTATTAGGTGCTCACCGCCTCTCTGTGAGCTAATCCAATTTACAGATTTCCCAGTTAATTTTCAAAGACCATGAAATTCGTAAGTGACGCATTTAGAATGTGAAAAATAGTCATTCCTAGATTTTAATATGAGTTTAATATGGTGGTTGTTCAGAACAAAAATCAAGCAGTCATATTTTTACCTATATGGCACATGACTGATGCTAAAAACTTAAAAAAAAAAGTATGGTTCAGTAATCTGTCTTGTCTGCATCTGATGAAAAGATTTAAGTGAAAACACTACATTCCTTTTAAAACTTTGCATTTAATAAAATTAACAAAGTCTTTGAAAGGCCTTAAGAATGTTGAAGTATTACCAGGCATTTTTTAAGATGTCAAAAACTTAGTGACTCTTGTAATATCATTCTTACATTTTTCACAGCAAAGTAATCCAAGACTGAAGGAATTGCTTTGTGTTTAATTATTAAATCCAAGGTCGGTTCATTTTAATATTCACTAGTTGTTTTAGATGGAATGATATTGGAATGAAAACCACATCAGACTGCTATGAACCAGATGCATTTTATGACTTTAAGTTTTGACAATATTTGAAAAATAAAAATGACTACCAAGAAAACCTTCCCAGAATCTTTATTTCTTTGTCTAACATCACGATGAACACAAATTTTAGTAAATGCTTATGAGGTACTCTCAAAGTCGTGTGGGTACAGCATGGACCATCTGAGCGGTACAGCTACAATCAATCAGCAGGGGAACACAACCCAGATATTAAAGGATTCCATTTTATATTTATTTGTATACCAAGAATAAACCATAAAACACAGATGATACTTTTCATCAAGAAAATTACCTAATTTTTGTGCTGCTGCCATTTAGCTTGCTTTATTTTAGAAGGCACATTTCCCATAACTATAAATGCAAAGACTTACAGGGTTATCTAGCAATCTAATAAAGAAATCTTCTTTGGCTTCAATTTCATGGACTGGTTTCCAGGGGCTTATTATTACAGGAAAATTACATGGCTCTTCTCTTTCTTTTGGCCCTGGTGAGAATCACAATGGTGGTGACTTTGTGAACCTTTGAGAAATATAATCACTGTTCCTTTTTTTATGAAGTAACTCATGGAAAAAATTCTTTTTCTGTTTTTGACATAATAATAAATATTTTTTGCATTTGAAAAGTGTATAAGAGTTATTTCATGTTCTCAGACTTAAAAAGATTGGAGGAGAATGGATTCATAGATAGTATGGCTGAGTCCTTTTCCTGTTCACCCGGAGCTTTCACAACATTGTCTTGCGACCCCATGGACGTTAGCCTGCCAGGCTCCTCTGTCCATGAGATTTCGCAGGAAAGAATACTGGAGTGGGTTGACATTTCCTTTGCCATGGATCTTCCTGACCCAAGGATCGAACCTGCATCACTTGTATTGCAGGGGGATTATTACTGCTCAGCCATCAGGGAAGCCCCAGCCAACTATACCCAAGTACAAATAGAAAGTAAAAAAAGTTCACGACACTTGGGGTAGAGATATTCTCATAGAAATATTCTGAGCCAATTGTGGAAAGAGGGTCTCCTCAATAAACTGGGAGATGAAAGTGAAATTCACTTAGTCGTGTCTGATTCTTTTTGCCCCCATGGACGATACAGTCCACAGGATTCTCCAGGCCAGAATAGTTGGAGTGGGTAGCCTTTCCTTCTCCAGGGGATCTTCCAACCCAAGGATCAAACCAGGTCTCCAGCATTGCAGGCGGATTCTTTACCAGCTGAGCCACAAAGGAAGCCCAAACTTTGAGATGTTACCCAGGAAATGCAAGTAGCTTGATTTTAGTGACTCAAACACATCTTTGCTCCTTATTGCATATGTTAGTAAATTGAACCTGTGTATTTTCAAATGATTACTTTTTTATATTAGAAATCCCTGATCTTGCACAGAAACTTCTTTATCTATAAATAGAAAGGAAATATTATTTCCAGAATGCAATAGATATTAAAAACAAAAAAATTATTTTTGTTGAGGATAAATTTTTGCCATATTCAATGCAATGGAATATTTCTATGAAGGCTTTGAGGACTTTTCCTTGTAATAGTATATTCTGCTATTAGAAAGCTAACATTTATTCCTGTTTTATTGAAGTATTTTTTCCGTTCTGAATTCCTCACCAGCTTGGATAAGATTAATTAATTCAAAGGTACAGATTTACAAGTAGGAATAGAAAGGAATGACATTTAAAGATAATAAAATTTGAAGTATGTATACATACCTTAATTCTGTGTTTTCTATAAAGCAGTGATGTTTACGAATTCATCTATAGATTTAAAGAAGAGAAAGCCAGAAGTATCCATTTTCTCAATTGTCAATGAAATAAACACTAGTTGCTCTGCCTAGACAAAACAGATGTAATGTTTACATAATATAGTCTAGTTGATGAGAGTATTCTCATTAAGTTAGAAACAACAGTATTGCAAATTAACTTTTAGAAATTGCAGTTCTATTAATTTTCTTTCACTATATTGTTCAATTCATAATGAGGAAAAAATAAAATATGCATTTAGTGAAACCATATTTTTTAGTTTTTGCATCAAATTCTTTACAGTTTTTAAAAAATTTCACATGTTTTACAAAGTTTGAAATATTCTCATTTCAAGTGCTTGTAAACTTTGCTGAGGAGAAAATAATCACTTATTAAAAGCATGTTTTCAAATTAATTCCAGTATTAATATATAAAGAAATTCTCTGTTCATTGTTGGTAGCTATCATCTACCTATTTTATGATTTTGATTTAAAATATTCCCCTGTGCTCTTTCAAACAAAAATACTGACAAAAATTATGAAATTTGACAGTGTGTTAAACATTGCCAAAAATTATGTTCATTGGAAGTGTCATACATTATGGCAGCATTGAAAATGAATACCATATTGATCTCAAGAGGCCTTTGCCTGCAGTGGCTTAAAGCAGGACCTCAGTTTCCCAACCAGAGACTGAAGCCAGGCTGCAGCAGTGGGAGCACGGAATCCTAACCACTAGACTATGAGGGCCAATGGCCAGTGACAAGGACCCAGCTCATCCACTTTGAAGAAGGAATTTCAACAAATAGATGGAAAGTACTGAATAAGCAAAGTGTTAATTAGGAGGAAAAATGATTTTGTGGATAGACACACAGGTGGGATAGACACACGTGGGTGGGCTCAGAGATAGAGCCCTCACCTTAGTTTAAATCACTTATATGGGGCAGTTCTTCCAGGTTTCCTCTGGCCAGTCATCTTGCTTTGGCTGACCCTGAGTCCATATGTAATTTAACTCAGGGTCCTCCCCTGTGTGCTGCATATTTTTAGCCAAGATGGATTCTAGAACAAGGGTTTCTGGGAAGAAGCGTATATTATGGCCTGGTGCCCCCTCCCTTCCCTGAACTTCAATGAACCTTTCTGCGTATGTGTAGTTTGGAAGATCTCCTTGACATTGAGAATGAGAAATATGTAGTCTCTTTATCTTCTGTCAAAGCAGGAAGTTCCTCCTTGCTCCTCCTTGCTCCTGCTATTATGTTTATCTTGGGGTATCTGTCCACAGGTGACAGATTCCAGCTGCTCAGCCTCAGGCCCATCTATCTCCTGTCTCAGTATCTTTGAAAAATAATTATCAAGTTAAACATGAACATTGCATATGATCCAGAAATTTCCTTTTGTGTTCATAACCTACAGGAATTCCCACATATATGCTACTGGAAATATATACAGAAATATTCATAATAGCATTGTGCATGATATATGTTCTTCTAAATGAACTATCCCTAAATATCAATCACAGGAAAATGGATAAATTTGTGGTTTATTTAACCAATAAAATATATGGCAATGAAAACTAATTAACTACATTAATGAATCTAAGAATATAATATTGATTGAAAATGTAGATACAATATACAAAGTTTACAAATGTAAAATTTCAATCAAAATCAAATAATATGTTATTCACATATTGCTACATACATGATAGACTCTTATAAAACAATACAATAACATAAATTTAGGAGAGTAGGTAGATAGAAGTTTCCTAAATTTTCTATTATGTTTTACAACTTATGCATATTTAGCAAATATTACATAATTGACAAAGAAAAGAAATATGAATAACTTCAACATTAATTCTAAATGCTCCACAGTGTGATTTGAAGAAATGTCCAAAGTGTCATAATTGTGAATAAAGAAAATTAAGAAGCAATCCACAGCTCCTTGAAATAGCATATCTTCTATTTGCAGGACATCAATTTACTTGAATTGTATCAGTGAATCATATTAATATTGCTGCAATGCAAATGTTAAGATAATATTAATAATAAAATTTTTAGAATATGTCTTCAGCATGGACATATTAAGAATGCTTTTATGTCAAAGAGCTTGTTTATAATTATATACTTTTGATGATTTCCTAATTGTTACAATTCTATCATCAAATTTAGTAGGACCCTATAGAGACTTCCTGGGAAAGATCCTCTCCCCATGACCTCTGCAAGCCACCTATTCATAGCAAAGCTACAGCCTCCCCTGGGTCACAAATGCCTGTCTCAAAAACTGATGATTGAAAGATGCAAACATGTAGGGACTGAAAAGCAGTTTGGGGCCAGGACAACTGGCTCCAAACTGTAGGACAGCTGGCAAATTTAAACAGTGAATCAGCCAAATGGCAATCACAGAATCTTTTGTTCCTCTCTGAAATACCTGCATAACAGCATCTGAGGCACATTTCCTCGGTTGCTTTATAGATGCTAAAACCTCCACCAAATGAAAGCTAACTACTTGATGACCATGAGCACTTAGTCCCCAGACCTACTGGAGCTTGAGGATTGGTAACGTTAACTCCTGTGACAATGCCCTGTTACCTCACCTCACCGTTAACCAATCAGAGAATTGTGCACAAGGTGATCACTCACCCTGCAACTCCCCTCTCTCACCTTGCCTTTAAAAATTGCTTTCCTGAAACCCAGTGGGCAATTCAAGTCCTTTGAGCATGAACTGCCCCAATCCTCCGTGGCCAGCTCTGCAATAAACCTTTCTGTGCTCTAAACTCTGACCTTTCAGTTTGTTTGGCCTCTCTGTGCACCAAGCACGGGAACTTGGGCTCAAAAACAATGAAACTATGGTCATTGCTGTATTGTAACAGACAACCAGCTTCAAGTTGTTATCAAACTACATATTCTGAAGAAATCAATGCTAAAGAGTAACACTCTTGTTTAGCCTCATTTCAGTCCTTTTCAGGAATATGTTATTTGCTGTTGTTCAGTCACTAAGTCGTGTTTGACTCTTTGTGACCCCATGGATTGCAGGACGCCAGGCTTCCCTGTCAGTCCTTCACCATCTTCCAGAGCTTATTCAATCTCATGTCCATCAAGTCAGTGATGCCATCCAACCATCTCATCCTCTGTTTGCCCCCTTCTTCTGCCCTCAATCTTTCCCAGAATCAGGGTCTTTTCCAATGAGTTGGATCTTTGCAGGAGGTGGTCAAAATACTGGAGCTTCAGTTTATCATTAGTCCTTCCAATGAATATTCAGGATTGATTTCCTTTAGGATTGATCTCCTTGCTGTCCAGGGACTCACTCTCCCAGGAATATACAACAGACTAAAACTTCTGTTCTGTCTATGCACACTAGCAACATTTTAGTTAAAGCTGTAATGTGACACAATTTATAAAAGAAAAGAACCTTTTCAAAATTTAAGAATAACAATTCCAAAAGAAATTTATCTTGAGGGAGACTTTACAATTTTAAATAAAGACAATAATAAAAATTTAATATAATGTACAAGAAATCCCCAAGCTTGAATTAACTTCAATGTCATTCTCTATGTACCCACATATCTTTTGGTTGTTGTACTTACTATACCTTACTATACCACGATGGGACTGAGTGTTTATTTCCTCCACTGAACTGTGACTCATTTGGAATAAAACTGAATCATAGTTTTTGTACCCTTCACTTCTTCCATGGTATTGGATAGCTAGTAAATCTTCAATAAAGCCTACTTATAAATGAATGAATGGATGGGAAGACACATTGATTAATTAGTTAATTATTAATTAAGTGACTGGATTTCTTCAGGGCCCATTGCTTGAAAATTCCACAAAGAAGAAGTTAGTTCGGTTTTATAATGATTTTATCTAGGTGATTTCTATTGCTGCCAACTAAAAATTTCTAAAAATGACCAAGGTTTGTTCTTTAAATCAATTTCTTTGCCTTTTTAAATGGAAAATAAACTAATCAAAACAAGCAGATGTATTGAACTTTTGGCGGCAATCTAAAAGCAACACAGTGGAATGTGTATTTAGAGAGAGGAGGTGGGGCAGGTAACTACATTCCTCTATTCTGAACGTGAATCACTTTCCTACTTGAAAAAAAAAGATTCATAGCATAAGATTGTCCTTATGAAAGCGCGATGGTCCTGTAACACTCACAAGTTCTTAAGTAACTATGTACTGCTGCTAAAATAATATTATGCCAGTTTTAAGATTCCTTAATCCTCCTCTCTTTTTTCACAGTTTCATTGATTGCAGAGGCTTCACTCTATTTTTCTACAATTATATAAGATGATTCTGAAAGTATCTAAGAACCAAATAAACCAATAGGGAAAAGGGGAGGAAGAGGCAGAATATCAACAAGAAAAACTCTATGGCACTAAAGGGAACTAATTCCTTGTTTTAATTCAAATTACCAAGTTGATCTGCTATGACAAGAGAAAGGGATAACTCCCCAGTTCAACCCAACTGTGTACCAGAAAATCAGTTCTGTGTTTGGATGCTTTATCCCAAAATAATCTGTGGAGAGATTTTCAACTTTTCTAACGTCTGATAATAGTAAAATGAGCCATTGATCTCTTCTGACTAATCCCAAGTATGGAATTGCTTGCATGTTAAATACCAGATACTAGAAATAGAAGCCTCCATGTCTCCACTGCTTGAAAAGATCACATATTGATTTTCCCTCTTAGATTTTTTTTAGTGGTTGGGGGAAGGGTGCATCTTTTGTGTGCTGGCCTGTGAGTATGCATGTCTGAGTGTGTTTGTGTCTGGTGTTTCTGAGGGGATGGGGGAGGGAGCACCAATTATTTGCAATGGAGTATTCATGCCCTTTGAAAACAGCCATTGAGGACAAGAATGAGAGAGGCAGGCTGCATTTCATAATGTTAATTTCTCTCTTTGCCAGGAGGCAAGTGAGCCTATGGATTCTGCCTCTGCCTTGTTCTTTTACTTAATACTGAATATAATGAAGAAAGGGGCTATAGAGAACATTTCAGAAAATCTGGAAACAGATTTAATGCAGTTAAGCAGCTAAAAATAAAAATCTTTAAGGCCTGATCAAACCAACCAAATATCTGGGGTCAGCTGGAAACTAAAATGCCTTTCTCATGTTATTTAAAATGGAATCTGAGGTCAAAAGCATAACAATGAACTCCTTCTTCCATTCAGGATACTTTCAGATTTTTGTAGCTATTGTTTCAACTTATCAGTATTGCCCTGAAACATAGCACTGCTTTGCAACCCTCTAAAGAAGAAGGGAAAACATGCTGAAATACTGAATTCCACTCCGCTCACACCATGACACAAAATGTATTTAAAGACACCTAGAATTTTTTATAAATAATGCACAAATAAACTGTGTGTATACATATATATTCTTATATATTAATATATAAGGTGTCTCTGAGAGTACAGAGTAAGAGTCACATGATTTATTCATTCATTCAACAAATTTTCTCAGAATATCTCCCATGTACAAGACATTGTTCTAGGCACCGGAAATGCAACAGTCATTAAAAAAAATCCTGGCCTTTATAAATCTCACGTGCTTGTGGCAGGCAGCGATAAATAAGACAGATAAATATGTGAAATAGATTGTATACTAAAAAGAGGAAAGTGCAAAGAAAATTTAAACATGGAAAGGAAATAGGAAATGTGTGGAAGTAGATGTTTTACATAGGGTGGCCCATGATGATCTCACTGAGACAATGACATTTCCTAAAGATCTAAGTGAGAAAGAGAGCGTACATCAGTAGAAGTTGAACACAGGAAGCAGACAGCATAGTCAAAACAGGAATAATGTGTTTACAGAATCAAGATGGTCTGCCACTGATTTAAGAGCTGAAGTACTCACCATCTTAGCTGTGATGGAGATAGCAGAAAATGGTGGTTTCTGTTGATACTATCACCATCCTATCACCAGTGTCTAGATATCTGCAAACTGGGGACAGACAAAGAGACTGAGGTTACCAATGCAACTTCTTAAGGTATTTGTGCAGAACACAAAAAATGGCCTCTACCTTGCTTCCGTGTTTTAAAATGCTGCAATTGCATTTAATTGATGGACACTTTTCATATCCCAAATTCTAGAAAATCTAGAAAATTCTAGACAATTTAGATTTGGCTTTCCAAACAGAATTTTTTGCCAAAGCTGTGGCTCCAAAGCCACCTCTCCCTCAAACAGAGACCAATTACTCTTATTTAAGTTTTAGGAGGAAGCTGCAGAGAGAAAAAAAATTAAGAATTGGTTAGAACAACTAGGTCCAAGAGGGTGATAGATTTGACTTCCAGTAGACCTTGAGCTTTATTATATGTTCACTGTAATATATTAGCATGCTAAATGACATACCCATCAGTGCCATAAACAGTTGAAGATTGCTGTAGCAACCACCGGAAATTTGGTACTAGGGCTGAAAAGGAGAGTTTCATCAGTTCTGAGTCCAAACCACACCCTTGTTCTCTGATGACATGTATATTCCTTCTACTCTTTCTAATTCCCTTGTTTTTATTTCAATTAGCCCTCCTATGTGGCTTCCATGGTGGCTTAGATGGTAAGGAATCTGCTGCAATATAAGAGATCCAGGTTCCTTCCCTGGGTGAGGAAGATCCCCCAGAGAAGGGAAGGGCTACCCACTCCTGTATTCTTGTCTGGAGAATTCTATGGACAGAGGAGCCTGGCAGGCTACAGTCCATGGGGTCCAAAGAGTCAGACACAACTGAGTGACTTCACTCTTCACCCTCTTATATATTTGGTGTTCTGCCAGAATTGGGTTAAAAGGTTGATTTGTGAACTAGGTTCCTGCTTCATTCTTTGGCCATTGACATTATAATGTTTGTGCTCTTCCATCTCAGCATCAACTTTTTTTTAATTGGCTGTGCTAATCTGATGGGGCTGGGGGTGGGGAGCAGGGAGAAGAACTCCATGGAGAAATAGTGAGTTTTAGTCCAGGCTAGGACCATGGTGCCAGTCCAGATGACCAATTGGGTAACAGAATGAGGGTAGAATTAAGGTTGAGACACCCTATTCTAAAATTTTGTCAGTAGGAAATTAATAGGAAAGAATGTCCAGTGGCATATATCTTCTTAGGGCCCTTGAAGACTCCAGCTTTATTCTCAGAGTGATATTGGAAGTCATTAGAGATTTTCATGGACAAGAGTGACATGATTTGGGTAACATTCAATAGGGCAGGCATGACTCCTGTTTCTGGGAGTAGATAAAAAGTGTGAAAAGGTGAAACAATCCAGGCAAAAAAGAAGCTTCTGTAAGAGTGATGGCATAGAAAGGAAAGAGAAGTGATCACAGATGATATATTTGAAAGCAGAGTTAACTGAATTTCCCTTTAGATGGGCTGTGAAAAAGAAGAGAAAAATCAAGGATGCTTCTGAGGTTTTGATCTTTAAACCAGGAATAAAGAACCGCCATTAACTGAAAAAGTCAAAGATGTTAAGAAAAGTAGAGTAATGTGGGGGAGAGAGAGATAAGAGACTCAATTTGACATATGTAAGTGAACATTCAAGCAAATGAGCACACCACACACGCACACACACAAGTGAACATTCAAATAGCATGTCCAGTAGGAGCTTGAACATATGAATCTGTTGCTCAGATAAAATTTAAGGATAATATATCAGTTTACCAAAATAATCCTGTGCATACTTGGCAAACATATTGAGCATAGAAAAGTTGATTCTTTGTTATTAGTTTATAGAGAACTTTTTCTCCTTCTTTCCTTTAAATTAGCTCAATTATTTTACTGAAGTAAAAAAAAAAAGTTGCCTTTATGTAATCCCATTTTCCAATGAATATTAAGTGGGTTGACCTCTTGTACCATTCATCCATGTCTGTAAGACATTGTTAAGAGAGTGAATAAAAGTTAATTGAACATTAAGATTGTTTGAACACTGGGGAATTTTCTTACTTTCAAGGAACATCTTTAATAATTCTGAAAGCTAGGTGCTTGAGTAGTTCACATGTGCAAAGCTCTAATCCCTTCTGTTTCCAAAGATAACCATTGATTTTCCATTTCCAAGTGAGTCCATCTGCTCACATGGCCTGAGTTCAGAAGGAGTGAAATCCGATAACGGAACAAGAAATGAACTTCCTTTGGTCCCTCAGCAAACTGATCAGCCCTCACAGGATAGGAGCTGTTTCAGTGGCCAAGGAGTCTATCATCAGGGACTCAGAGATAAATGAATACCCAACAAGAATATAAATGGGAGCCTTTAACTAAGCACTACTCAGAAAAGAAGGTTAATGCACATGCTCCCGAGCACTACAGACAGGCACACAGAAAAGATGGAGCTGAGAAAAAAGGAATCACTTATGTCACAAAATGACAAGAAGAAATATTCTATCGGTATAAAATAATGTTAGATTATTATTATTTCTATTCAATTTTCAGGCAATCTATTGGCTTGCTTTAAACTGTTTATAAGAATTAACAGTGACAAGTATTACTATTTGAGTTACTAAGTCTCATGTTAGTCTGTATTGCTCAGTTGTGTCTGACTCCGCAACTCCATAGACTACAGCCTGTTAGGCTCCTCTGTCCATGGAATTTTTCCAGGCAAGAATACTGGAGTAGGTGACCATGCCCATCTCCCAGGGGACCTTCTGACCCAGGGATCAAATATTAAGTATTATAGATCTTTAAGTCACAAATAATAGATATGCCTGGAAGTGGAAAATTAACTTGAGAGCTGTATAGCAAATTAATGGAAGTGGTAAAGGAAAAAGTTAAAACAGCTACAATGATAAACAAACCTAACAGCTGATTCTGATTCCTGCTCTGCAAATTTAGCATTAATTAGAAAGGCTGAGGGTAGTTGACCAATAAAAGCAATAATAGAATCAAATTTGAAAAGCACATTACGCTTTTCTGCATCTTTACAAAGAGTCATCTCAAAAGAAGTAAATAAACATTTCCATTACTTGCCTAAGGTAAAAATTAATGAATGATATTCTGGCTTGGAAAATCATAGCCCTAACTTCAATCTCAGCACTCTTTCCAATAACAATACAGTTTTCAGGAGAAAGATTTCAATCAGGAATCAGACACCTCAACATCTGGATATCTAACTCATAAAATAATGACATTCTATAGCCTGAAAAGACTTTACACATCATTTAGCCAGTGCATCTTGAAGATTTCCAAATGAGGACTTTTTAAAAAAAATATAAACATATTTTTCCAACTACCACATGACTACAATTGGACTTTTGGACCCTAGTAATTGCAGAAATATATAAAGCATATGATTCAAGGCCTCTTGCAATTATCCAAGGCTCAATAATTTGGAAAGTACAGATTTAGTCCAATCTTCTCATTTTACAGATGGGAATCCAAAACCCAAGGAAATTAAGTGAATCACCCAAGGACATAATGCAGGTTATTCAAAGAACCAAGAGTGTGACTGTTTCATGCTGCTTTCCCTCCTCTTTCATTTGGGAAACAATTTCTTTTTTTTTTTCTTTCCTGGCATTGTATGGTTGCAGTTATCATGAGATTTTAATTCTATTTTGAATGCTTGGTTGTCTCTGGGCCCACACTATTTTCCATATACCCTCTACTTCAATATCCAGTAGATGATCCAATGAGTTCTCTGTTTTCTGCATACTGATTGATTGAGTGCCAACAAACTTTGAGGAGATTAAGAAAAGAGAAATTCATGAAAAATAAAGATGACTAAATAAGATTACTAGGAAAAATAAATTGGGGGTGTTTATCTTTGTCATCATTTAAGTGATGCCTCAAACCAAGTATTTCAATAACTCCATCTTTCTTTGCAAAATGGGCAAAACCTTTTTATGAGGGCCTTGAAAATGGAAAGATAAACCAAAATGCTACACATATTTCATAAATCTTAGGGGTATCTAGTATCTAAGAATTCTCTCAAAAGTTGCTTGGTGATTATTTTGCTTTGGAATAGAGACAAATATAAAGTAGGATCAGGCCTATATTTTTTGGGACTTCTCTTACGTAGCTGTAAACATTTGCACCCCCTTGAAAAAGTAGACTATTAATAAATAGATATGGGGGCGTGTGGGTGACTATTGTTTTTATCAAAATGAACAATTACTACAAGGCAAATTTCATTCAGTCAATTTGACTTGCCTCAAGATACATTCTAGTTCTACTATTTTTATTTGAAAGCCTTAAATAGCTGTATCCAAAATGATGATTCCCAATTTCTCAGACTAGCTTCTAGGAAGAATTCAAAACCAATGGTAAATAAGTTCCCAGGCAGTCTAATGGAAATGGTACAAGTGGGAGCAACTTCTGATTGACTAGGGATGCAGAATGAGCTGGAATTACAGGGAACCTGATGGAGGCAGAAAGAGAGCATTGAAATGGGCAGATTTCCTCCCAGCTGGTGCTACTGGGAAAGAACCCGCCTGACCAATGCCGAAGCCACAGGAGACATGGGTTCCATCCTGGGTCAGGAAGATCCCCTGGAGAAGGGATTGGCAACCCACTCCAGTATTCCTGCCTGGAGAAGCCATGGACATAGGAGTCAGGTGGGCTACAGTCCATAGGGTCAGACATGACTTGAAGTGACAGCACACACCTACAATATGTATCTTGCCTATTCTACATATTTCTTATATATTTTTCACATCCTACTCCAACTTTTTTTCAAATAAAGCTCAGCAATTAAAAAAGCAAAAGTCTGAAAAGTCTAGTTAAAGTTCAAGGAGTGTATTAATTGCCATTCTTCTCTGGCATATCCTCTAGACAAAGACTTCCTAGGCTATTGAATTCTCCATGTAGCAACTATAGATTGCTGGCCAGTGAGCTACAAAAAGACAAGGGGGATTTGAAGAGGAAGTAGAGTAAATAGATACAACCAGTAGGGAGTAGAGCATTTCATCAAATGAAATCAGACAATTAAAAGTTATTATGGAGGTTTTATTGTATATTAATATATAAAATGAATACTTGAATGAGAAGGTTACACTCACATTGCAAGAAGTGTAGGTTTGAACATCCCCATTACTGTAAATGGTGGAACAAGTACTTAATCTACAGACTTCTGCAGAATCATCTAAGACAGGAGTATATAGATCCAGTGTCCACTTCAGTTCTATTTGTTGTTGTTCAGTCGCTAAGCCATATCCGACTCTTTGTGACCCCATGGGACTGCAACCCTCCAGCTCCTCTGTCCATGGGATTTCCCAGGAAAGAACACTGGAGTGGTTGTCATTTCGTTTCCAAGGGATCTTCCCACCCAGGGATCGAACTCACGTCTCAGTATCCTCTGCAATTGCAGGCAGATTCTTGACCAATTCCTTCCAGTTCTATTGCTTGAACTCAAATCTATATCTTTGCACCATCTCACATTCTTTCACCCTAAAGTTTTCACCATCAGGAGGCCAGCAAATCTTCTTTTCATATTCATGGCTCATAGGATAATGAGTATCTGGAGTGGTGCCAGTATCATGGCAGAGGAAAGTCCGGAATAGTAGCCCTCACTGCAATAGTTCCCAATGCTTCTGCTCAACTATCACACTACTTCTGAAAATATGTATTTCTGTTCTCATTCCATTGGTCAATGCAAATCCTATAGCCTGGCAAGCTCAACAGTAGACAGAGACAAGCATCCTCCATTAGAGAGGAAGATTCTTTGTTCTTATAATTATTTCACCCTAAATTATACTTACTTTGATGTCAAATTTCATTTTATGACTGTCTTTTTGAAAGATATTTTATAGTTTCATTTTCCTTTGATTTTTTCTAACCCTCCTTTCCTAATGTAATCACTTAGGTAAGTATGTCTGAAGTATAGTTCTTACTAAAAAATGTATTGCTGAAACTGGATTTTAACTATTATGGAGATAAAATCTTTTAATTGACAAAATTAAGTTTCTACATTGTCGCAATTACTTTTGAGGTTTTCTTTTATCTGAGTTATCTTTTTATATTCTGTATATATTTTTTTCATTTTATTCACCTTTCTTACCTTCAAGACTTATATTTCATATATGTTCTTCTGTTTTTCTTCTGGTGGGGCTTACGCATTTTATATTATTTATTGTATTTGACAGTGTCTATTGCTGCAGATCAGATCAGTCGCTCAGTCGTGTCCAAATCTTTGCGACCCCATGAATTGCAGCACACCAGGCCTCCTGTCCATCACCAACTCCCAGAGTTCACATCAAACTCATGTCCATCGAGTCAGTGATGCCATCCAGCCATCTTATCCTCTTCGTCCCCTTTTCCTCCTGCCCCCAATCCTCCCAGCATCAGAGTCTTTTCCAATGAGTCAACTCTTCACATGAGGGTGGCCAAAGTACTGGAGTTTCAGCCTTAGATCATTCCTTCCAAAGAAATCCCAGGGCTGATCTCCTTCAGAATGGACTGGTTGGATCTCCTTGCAGTCCAAGGGACTCTCAAGAGTCTTCTCCAACACCACAGTTCAAAAGCATCAATTCTTCGGCATGTGTCTAAATCTGGAGCAAGATAAGTGATTTTACCATTATTTGGTCTCCCTCTCTCAAACACCACCCCACATGTTGATATTATCTAGAGTTTATTTAAGGATTATAGTGACTGTACTTTTTCAAAACATTGATTATTAGGCAACAGTAAACTTCAATAAGTCCTATAACTAACAGTATTCCTTATATAGTAAAGCATTTCACCTTGTTAGTATTCTCTTCTGGATGTAATGTATTCTGCAATATCTTTTCTGAGCAAGTCTTTCATAGTAAATTTTATTCTGATTCCATTTATTCATAAAAATACTTTTATTAACTTACTTTAAATAATTTAACTAAGAGAAAATTATAGATTTAGATTTACTTTCTTTAAACAATTTAAAAACAATATACTAATATTTTTACCTTGAAAAATTTGGTATCACTCTGACTTCCCAGGCTTGATTTTTGAGGTATCTGCTTTTCTCACCAGAAGCATTAACATGTTATTCTCATCTTTGATTTTTTTTTTAACTATTTTGTATTGGAATGAACATTTATCTCTTTGTCAGCATCCTACTTACCTTTTAAACTGAGATCTCATAGTTTTGGTGAAGGGATGATTCCTATTTCTTTAAATTAATTTTTCCCCTTATATACCTGCTTCTGAGCTCTCTTCATATACTCAAGTTTAAATTTCTGTTTCATGCCCATTTTTATTTTCTTTATTTGATTTTTTAGTTTTTTTCATTCTGGGGAACTTCCTGGAACCTGCTTTTTAGTTCATTATTTTATTCTTGGGACAAATGCAATCTGCTATTAAGCCCACACCCTAAGTTCATTATTTCAAAAATTGTCTTTTCATAACTGACGTCGCTAGTAGATTCTTAATAACCCAATTACTGCTTCATGCTTCCTTTGGAAATTCTCTTTCAATATAAAAACTTACTTCACTTTTCACTTCTTCAACTGTGATAACTCTGAGAAACTGCCATCATGAAGCCTTCTCTAATGAAGCAGGAATATTGCCCGTTCACCCCATAGCCTCAGATAAGAAGGTGGGATGGTGCCTTACATGCCTTGCTGACAACCATTTCTACACACCCTATCCTTCTGAATTCTGCGTGTGTTTTTTTCTTGAGGCTTGTGTCCCTTTACTCTTCCTCTTTGCTATTATTTTCCCGATATCTAGGCCACTAAAGCGGAGAAGGCAATGGAACTCCACTCCAGCACTCTTTGCCTGGAAAATCCGTGGATGGAGGAGTCTGGTGGGCCTGCAGTCCATGGGGTCCCTAAGAGTCAGACACGACTGAGTGACTTCCCTTTCACTTTTCACTTTCATGCATTGGAGAAGGAAATGGCAACCCACTCCAGTGTTCTTGCCTGGAGAATCCCAGGGGACAGGGAAGCCTGGTGGGCTGCCATCTATGGGGTCGCACAGAGTTGGACCCGATGGAAGTGATTTAGCTAGCATAGTATAGGCCACTAAAAAACCATTCTTTGAATATTAAAATGTCTTCTTTGATATTACGCTCCTTCAGGTATTACCGTCACCTTGGATGATTTCAATGCCATCCAGTTTCTGTTTCCATCATCATCAGTTATTTCTGTTCTTTGAATTTGTGAAGACTTACAAACCGTTTACCCCTTACACTGCTCCTAATTAAACCTCTTCTTTTTTCAGTTCCTTTCTATTCAGCTTTAATTTCATGAGCCATCCCTTCAGTATATTCATTTACAAATATGTTCAATTACATTAGAGATTATCCGTTTTACCTGGGGGAAGTATATTGTGAACAAAAAACCCTACAATAGTAATCAAAGACAACCTTGAATTCATAGAGACTTCTTAAGACTCCTTCAGACCTTTTTTTCTGAAAGATGTAAGAAAAACATGGCAGATCAAAGTGTGAGTGATCTTGAAGGCAAGTGTAGAAGGTCAGATCCCTTTAGAATGATGCAAATAGAAAAAAAAAAAAAAAAAAAACTTAGAAGTTGAACTAATGTGCAAGATGAGTTGAGCAAATTACCTAAGATTTGATGATCTAGGAAACATTCAAATTGATTGGATTGGACACATTAGGCCAGGGAAAGCTTGCTGGAGATCATTACAAAGATTTCAATCTTAACCAAAATTCAAGGATATAATTTGGAGCTAAAAATGTGTGTGTAGCAGAGAAGGGTACTCATCTCCAGGTGCTGGGATTCAGGAACCATGAGAGGGTAATGGAGCTAACTACCGGATGTATATCATTACTCTTAATAACAGAAAGGAAGTCTCAGATTCAGAAGGGAAGAACCATAATCTTTTAGAGATCACAGAAATGCCACTCAGAAAATTATCCTCAACCAGTAACAGAAAGAATGGGTCTTTCTAGGAGTGAGGGACTTGTGAACCAGAATATGAGAGTCAGGATGAGGAAATCGCATCATCCAACCAACTTTTGGTGCAGGAAGAGCCCTGCTAGAAGGTGTGGGCAGAGTGGTCATAAGACTGTTCATCCCATGAAAAACGAGGAGGATAAGTTTGGTATTTAGTGTGGTATATGGTCTTATAACCATAAGATTATGCTTGAAATCACATTCTCTGCTAAGATGTTGGTAAGTAAATTAACCATTTCCCTGAAATTCTCATTCTTTGTAATGAAATAAGCCTGTGGCTCAGACGGTAAAGATCAGCCTGCAAGGCAGGAAACCCAGGTTGGGAAGATCCTCTGTAGGAGGGAATGGCTACCCACTCCAGTATTTTTGCCTGGAGAATTCCATGGGACAGAGGAGCCTGACAGACTACAGTCCATAGGGTCACAAGAATCAAATGCGACTAACACTTTCCAAACCCAACTGACACTTTCTATTTGACAATGCATTGGGACTCCACTGGCCCAAAGAAGAGAAGGGTCTCAACTCTGGGGCCTCAAGTTGTTGGTAGCATGTACATGAACCAGAGTTGGGAATAAAATGGGAGGTCACAGGGACATGGAATGGCAGTAGAGACCCCACATTCTGCTGATTCAGCTATGGGGCTGAAAATGTGGTTGATCTAAGTCATTTTCATGGCTCTGATCAAGAAAAAACAAGTGACTATAGTCATGTCAGTTGAAAAATAGAATCCTTTTTTATTAATGTTTCATCACTTAGTTTTTCTATGTGATACTTACGTGGACAATTATTGCCATCTGACTATAATTTCCACCTGTCCATCAATGAGAGAAATACTTTGATAAGTAGCGATGTAAAGAATTTTCATACACCATGATAGGAATATTATTAAGTTATAATTAATAATTCTTGGTTTTAGTTTGGAAATTGATTGCAACAGACAATACATGTCAATGTCACATGGCTGAATATTACTGAACAGGATATTGTTGTTTTATGATAGTTAAACTAGGACCTATTTACTCATTTTGGGTACTTGCCAGACTGATACCAGCATTTTACCTAGTGAGAAGCTTAAACTTAATTCTTGGTGGGGCCATAGTATGTTCAAAGAGACCCTGTGATAAGACACGACTGATAAACCAAAGCTGTTCCTCTGACATTTGAAGGCAATTTTAAGACTTTTATGATTTACTTTATGGTTTTATTTTAGGTTTATTTTTAAAGTGTTACATAAGTCACTGGAAACTTCAATTTGCCTAAGAAATCATCAGATAATTGTGAGACTGGCTTTAAAAGAGTACTTAGAAGACACAGATAAATTTGATGCAATTAGTAGGATTTTATATAATCACATGCAAATTCTGTCTTTCCTATGGTTTAAAACTTTTAAATTTAGATTTATTAGTAGCATTTTCTAATTGAGGACAATAGAAAGGAAAAATAGGCCATAAAATTTCTTTTGAGATAATATGATTGACACTTTATTGTTACAGAAAACAAAAGTAATATATTCTTCTTGTTTTGAAGAATTCAGACAACAGATAAAGTTATAATATAAAAAGTGAAAATCTGGCACTT